>NW_024412403.1:75187160-75286272 GCF_014898765.1 Herpailurus yagouaroundi | reverse complement strand
GGATAAAGCAGGTGGGCCCTAAATCCAATGTCAACTATCCTCATAAGAGACACATAGGAGAGACGCTCGGGAAGGAGGGAGTCCACAGGAAGCTGGAGGCACAGAGTGCAGGGATGCGCCCAGAAGCCAAGGGACGCCTGGAGCCACCAGAGGCTGGAGGAGACAAGGAAAGATTCTCCTCTGGAGCCTTCGGAGAGGGTGCGGCCCTCCCAACGCCTTGCTCTCAGACTTCTGGCCTCCAGAACTGGGAGGGAAGACAGCTCTGTTGTTTTAAACCACCCGGTTTGTGGTGATTTGTTGTAACAGCCTCAGAGAACCAATATCCCATTTAAGAAACGGAGAGTTTAAGAAAAGCACATTCGCTGAAGAATCAAAAAGGCTGAGGGTGTGATTTTATAGCCTTCTCCTACCCCACGGACAAGGAAGCATCTCTGAGGGCCCCTGGACTCTGGCTGACAACTGCATCAACTCGTGTCAACTGAACAATTTGTTTCTTTAATGAGGTGTTTTAATCTCACTTCATGTGCATTGTTCGGCCCTCCTTGATTTTACTGTAAGTGACTGGATCGCCTTTTGATGTATTGCCAGTGCACCCTAAGTTATGAGCCTCTTTCTTTAAGGTTGGGGCAGGGAGGAACTCAACTTCCCTCTTCAGTTATTTCAGGCAAGGGTGGGAGCAGGCTTTCTGTGCCAGCAGCAGCATCCTGATTATGATTCAGGATGTGCGGCCAACAGCAAACAGTTCCTCTTCGAATTCAATAAAATAGGAAGGAGCAAAGGCCCAAACAAGCAAAGCCGGGTTCTCTTTGTGTGCGTGGCCAACGGGTCTTGGGAAGCTTGGGAAGGATGACACCCTATCTCGGGCTGAGCACCACCGGACTTAAACGGTGCTCGGGAAACTTCTGCACATGCTCAGATCCGGATTCCAATCCTGGTCTTCCAGACTCTCATTCTGGACAATCCCAAATCCATCGCAGTGGGAGTTACTTGCAGGCTATAAGGACAGGAGTGACCCAGAATGAAAACATCTATTATTATTATTATTTTTAATGTTTTTATTTATTTTTGAGACAGAGAGAGACAGAGCATGAGCAGGGGAGGGGCAGAGAGAGAGGGAGACAGAGAATCCGAAGCAGGCTCCAGGCTCTGAGCTGTGAACACAGAGCCCGACGCAGGGCTCGAACTCCCAGACCGTGAGATCATGACCTGAGCCGAAGTTGGACACTTAACCACCCGGGCACCCCAAAAACATCTATTTTTAATCTCTTCTCCTTGGAAAAACATTCTACGTGCAACTTCCATGCTGTGGATTGTGGCTACTAAGGGCCCCCGATGACAGCTTCTGTGAACATGCTGTTCTGTGCAACTCAGCACACGGGCTTCTCACTCAATAAGTCATGACCCTTTAATGGATGGCAAAATCAATTTAGTGTGAGGTGTCGGCATTTTTGCTTAATGGAAATAAAAGAGAATACAAAATATCCGAGAGTCTCTTGCACAGTAAGTGTGGTACCACAAAACGTTGCTTCTGTATTGTGTCACTGGCTTGTGATAGAAAAGGTACTCCTCACTGAGTGTCCGAACCCAAAAAATGTATGAAAGCCACTGTCTTAGAGAATCTATTGCCCCAAACCGGAGAGCACTCCTTTCCTCTTGTCCACGTCCCAGATTTTGAGAGCATGTTTGCAGTTAGGTTGGGGAACTCAATTAATGGGAATAAACCGTTACATCCCTCCTAAGAGAGGTTGCCATCTACAAGCAGGTGCAGATCCCCATCAGTGCTCCCCACTCCCCATGGGAGTGCCTTCCTCCTGTTCAAGCCCTACTGTGCCTGAAGCTTGCCCCCCCCCAATTCTTATTCCTACACTTTGATAGAGCCTCACGTGATTCAATTCCATCTTCTGGGGATGCACCGTCATTCCTCTGTAGTCTTGGAAACTCCATAGCCTTTCACAATTACTGTGCCACAGACTCACACACCTGGAGCTCCTGAAGTCTTTGTGGAGGGAAAGGAACCGCCTTACCCTCTCTCACTACCCACTCCCTTTGTCCTTCCATACCTAAGTGTCCAATTTCCCCTTTCGCCCATTTGCCAGGAAAGATGGCCACTCTGGCTTCCATCAAGGATTCTCTCTCATCCACGACTTGCCGACTCTCCTAGCCCCAGGGTCCAATACTCTGGCCACAATGTCCCACCACTGTGCCTTGTCCCCTGCCGGGTCTGCCTCATAGACCCGCTACCAGTGTTCTGATCACACAGGAAGACTGTAGCTAGAGCTTTCTGATCACACATAGTTAAGAACTGTGACCAAGCAGGCTAGCCGAGGGGTGTAGGCTGGAGCGTGCACTTTGGCATGAGCAGAACCGGGTCCAAGTTTCGGTGCTATTGCTTTCCTGGCTGTTGACCTTGAGCGAACTCTTAACTTCTCCAAGCCTCATCTGTAAGGTCAAGATAATGCTAACACCCACCTCAAGGGAGTTGTTAAAGCCCATTTTTTTTTAAAGATTGGTTGAAGTTTCTGTGATGAGTCCTCCTTGTGTATATGAATGGACTTCACCAAAAAAGTCTTTGTTTTGTTTTTTTTTTTCAACATTTATTTATTTTTGGAACAGAGAGAGACAGAGCATGAACGGGGGAGGGGCAGAGAGAGAGGGAGACACAGAATCGGAAACAGGCTCCAGGCTCTGAGCCATCAGCCCAGAGCCTGACGCGGGGCTCGAACTCACGGACCGCGAGATCGTGACCTGGCTGAAGTCAGACGCTCAACCGACTGCGCCACCCAGGCGCCCCCCAAAAAAGTCTTTGAATAAAGACTCAATAAAGACTGAATAAAGACTCAATGCTTTCAGGAATCCATACTACCTCGGGAAGATATAAAAAACAGAGACTTTCTGAAAAATATGTATGTCTAACAAGCCAAGCCATTCCCAATACCTTAGATGTATAAAAAGTAAAAAGCGAGAAACAAGGAGGGGAGGAAGGAAGAGAAGGAACTTTCTACATGTGGTCTGACCTCCCGAAACGTGCCACAGGGGTCTTGTTATCCTTCCGGCATTAACACCAGGCTGTGAGGATCTTTCTGCCAGCAGCCTGGTCTGGTTTGGCGGATCTGCTAGTCTGTTTCAGCACAAAAGATCCACTTAATGGAAAGCAAGTGTGCTGAGGGAAAACGCCGCTCACGTTTTCCTGTGCATTCTTTACACAAAATAAAAACGATTCAATAACCCAACACAACTGAGGTCATATTTGAAGGAAGGGACTGCCCTTTGCATCTGGGGTGGGTCTTTCTTCTAAGGTGGCCATGGATGGTGTGAAATTAAAAAAAAAAAAATGCAGTTTAATTTTAAAGGGTTTTTAAGACCCTCCATAATGTCTCTGCAGTGCACCAATAGGAAAAATACGGACACTTCCGTTTTCTCGAATGGTCAAAAACACAAACAGATAATTCGGGGAAGAAATTAAGTTGCTAATAAATATATAAAACCCAGTTCACTGATGATCAAAGATGTATGTGAAAGCAAAATGAACTGAAACTCATATCCTGTAAACAAATTTGTAAATACTGTAAAGGATAATTAATGGTAGCATAGGAATGATAAATCAGGCATTCTTCTCTGCTGATGGGAAGACAGAAGATCAACCCTTCTGACAAAAATTTGGTAATACGAATCAATAACTTCCAAAGTTCCATACCCTGTGGATAGTAATTGAAATTCCATTAAACACATCAAAGGGAAATAACCAGATATATGAGTATGTAGATATAGATATAAAAATTCTCATTATAATAAAATCTATAATAGCAAGAAATTGTAGTCTACATCTCTATTAAGGACGTTGATAAATAAATTATGGCTTATCAATATGATGGAATAGTACAGTCACTTAAATTATATTTTCAAAATGTTTAATGGCATGGGGAAGCATGGGGGGCAAAACTTTGCACATAGAATGTTCCAAATCAAGTAAACAGAGACATAGATCAAAGAAGGTTAGGGGCGCCTGGGTGGCGCAGTCGGTTAAGCGTCCGACTTCAGCCAGGTCACGATCTCGCGGTCCGTGAGTTCGAGCCCCGCGTCAGGCTCGGGGCTGATGGCTCAGAGCCTGGAGCCTGTTTCCGATTCTGTGTCTCCCTCTCTCTCTGCCCCTCCCCTGTTCATGCTCTGTCTCTCTCTGTCTCAAAAAATAAATAAACGTTGAAAAAAAAAATTAAAAAAAAAGAAGGTTAAAATGAAATATATTAAAATACTAACAGCAGTTACCTCTGGATGGTAGGGTTGTAAGTAAATTTATGCTTTACTGTATTTCCAAACTTTTAATTATGTGTCCAGCTTACCACCGTGTGATACTAGAGCTCTAGCTAAGGGCAAGCTAATGCACGGACACTTAGCTATCAACTCCAATGCGCTGCTTGGTGGGAAGGATGCATGTTACTCACGATCCCATTCCTTCAGGGGTACAACACACGCAGAAATGAACAATCTGAAAAAAATAAATAAATTAAGGCAATACAGGATTATGATCGGCACAAAGCCTTCCACATACAGGCATACCTCAGAGGTATCATGGGTTCAGTTCCAGACCATGGCAATGCCCAAATGCCACAACAAAGCTAGTCAAAGGAGTTTTTTGGTTTTCCAATGCATGTAAAAGTTGTGTTTGCCCAGTATCTACAGCAATCCATTAAGTGTGCAATAGCATCACATATAAAAAATGATGGGCATGCCTTAATTAAAACATACTTGATTGCTAAAAAATGCTAACCGTTATCTGAGCCTTCGGCAAGTCATAACGACTGATCACAGATCACCATAATGAATATAATAGTAATGAAAAAGTTTAAACCATTGTGAGAATTACCAAAATGTGACACAGAGACAGAGAGTGAGCAAATGCTGTTGGGAAAATGACTAGGGTTGCTACAAACTTTCAATTCGTAAAAAAAAAATGCCATACCTGGGAAGTGCCATAAAGCTGAACCCCAATGAAACAAGGTATGCCTGTAGGAGGTACTCAATAAACTAGTTACGTTCACTTCAGTAACAGATGAACAGAACCGGCCGTAAATGCTACTGTAATCAGATGGACAAGAATCCTGTGGCCTAGAGGACAGAAGAACACACTATCAGGGAAGGGTCCATGGAAGGCCTGGTCCATGCACTGGAGCTTAAACGAGGGGCTAACTGGGTGCAGGTGTGGAGGGTGGGGGACAGGAGAGCCTGAGGTAGGTACAGGCATTCCTCCTGGGCATCCCAGAGACATGGTTCGTGGCCTTACTGGCCTGGCGGTTTCTACATACTCACTTCAAGCTATGTTAGAAGCCGCCTAAACGTTGATCCTTTTCCTAAAGCAGCAAGAAACAAATGGGGGCGCAGGATTGTTGGATCACCAGCAAGTGGCAATTGCTGTCCATGCTGGTCGATGGCCTCTGCATGTCCGTCCCTTGGTCATGGTGGAATCTGAGTGTTGCTGGTGGTGGATCTTGAGGAAGCAGTCTTACTCCTCATCTGCACCACACTCCACAGTGTAGCCAACTCTTCCGATCTAGAGTCTCCCCCTTAATCTCCCACTGTCCTATGGAGCGTGCTCAGTTTCCAGCTAAGGAGCCGGAGGCTCACTGAAGTGATCGGATATGCTCAAGACAGAACCGGCTCGGGATAAAACCCAGACTCCATTTCGGACTAGCCCTTTTCCCCTAGACTACAGGACTCAGTGGTGATCCATTCCTGGAGAGATACTCTCCCTCAGCAAGTGCTGACCATCTCCTCCCCTTTGCGAAACCCTTCCGACGCTCGTCAGCATCTCCCCCATGTCTTGGAGTCCTTGTATACATCAGCATTTGGGACGCCAAAAGGCAACACAACTACAACATAAAATACGGCGGTTGAAGATTTCCACAAGGAGTGATCAGAATGTATTCTATTCTGTGCTTGTGTGTTGTGGTCATATATAAATGCTTCCATCAAATTCCCATAGAAATCTGTCAGCCAGGAAAGCTGAGGACGGTTGCTAAAGAGGGTTGCTGCATAACCGGGTGGGCTTGTCTGGACACTAAATTCAGCCCTGAGCTTCCTGGTCATCGAGGGAAAATGAACAAAGTAATGATAAAGCAAGGACTTTCTATTAGAAAATAACTCTCCCACCACCCAAAATAAACACACACACACACACACACACACACACACACACACACACATTCTAAGACAACTGGAAGCCAAAATAGAATGGGCCTCTCATATCCCCATCCTTGTGGAGTTACAAGGCAAGAAGTGGTCAGGAGGCAAGGTATGTCTTTTAGTAGGGGGCTTACCTGGGTTAGTAAAACGTAGGAATCTATCCCATGCATAGTCACAAACATTCATATGGCTGTCCAAGAAGTCAAAAATACTCATTTAAGTTGAAAAACTTGAAGGCAGTAGAAGAGAGATTTGCCCCAAATATCTTTGGAAAACTATGGTCTAGAATAATCCACACTAGCGTGCTGGAGGTATTCATCAAATGCTGCCCAACAAAATTTAAAAAAAAACCCACATTATCCATTTTCATATATAGAAAACCTGTGCATTTCATATTAACATTCAAATGACTCAGTTGCTAGAATGCCAAATAAAAGTTTAATTTCTGAGCCAGTTAAAAGTTCTGGTTTCCTAATCTGGTTTACTCTGTTAATCTATTTACTACACCTTTTTTCAGAGATGGTGAGTGAGTGCCCACCTCCTTCCTAGGTCTGTCTTTTCAAATCCAGAATGAACAGGATCCTGATAAATAAAAGGACTTGTTAGTAGAGTTGGATTTTGGGGTTTCGAGGGGTTTTTGTGGGTTAAAAAAAATCCAGAGGTTCTCTTTTCCTCACTCTATTTAAGCCTGGGGAAAAAGAAATTAAAAAAGCATCCTTGGTAAGGTTACTTTCACAAAGCCAGCGGGAACCACAAACCCTCCCCCAAGGCTAAATCCTTCCTCAGGGCCGGTTGGTGCGAAAGTCCAGAACTAAGGGGTTCTTTCCTCTGGCCCTTAGAAATAGCCATAATTAGGGCTTACACGGAGGTTATGATACATTGGTATCATATATAGCAAGAGTCAGCAAACTATGTCCAGTGAAGCATTCCTAGCTGCAACACAGACCATATGCCCTGCAAAGCCAACACTGGTCCCTTCCAGAAAATGTTGGCCACCCCCTCCAAGCATCTCACCTTGATTCTCAGAACTGCCCACAGAGAAACAGCCTCCTGATTTGATGGTCACATGGACTTCACAAAGAATGAGGGTTTGAGATTCCTCCTGGAATACTACCTGCAAAGAATACCAATTCACTGGGGTGAATGAAGGGACAGAGGGAAGGGACTGGAGAGAGGAGGGTTAGAAAGGTGACCCCAAAAGAAGAAAATGAGTCCAAAGGAGGGACCCTGCCACTAGCACTGCACAGGACGCCCCGCAGCCCCACCTGCTGCCCCTCCTGTTGTCCCCTGCTCCGAGTACCCACTAAGGTCCTTGGCGCACACAGTGGGGGATGGGAGCCAGCTGGCACCAGTCCCTGGGAGGCAGCTGCCCGCACCTTCTCCCACCTCTGTGGGCAGCGATATCACTTTGGTAGGTTGATATCGGCCATGATTGAGTATTTAGACCACAAAAATAGGCAGAAGCCACAAATCAGAGCTCTGCACCCCCCCAAACTGATTGGTAAGCATCTCCCAGCACAGCCCCGGCACAACCACCCAGAAGTGGAGGACGTGGTGTCCCTCCCTCCCAGCGGAAGGAGCGTTGGCTGCTGTCGGCTCCC
The DNA here is from genome assembly GCF_014898765.1 of Herpailurus yagouaroundi. Taxonomy (NCBI): domain Eukaryota; kingdom Metazoa; phylum Chordata; class Mammalia; order Carnivora; family Felidae; genus Herpailurus; species Herpailurus yagouaroundi. The sequence goes on along the minus strand of NW_024412403.1, from coordinate 75,278,494 downwards.
CAGCTACATCTCTCTCCCTCAGACAACTGCCTGGAGCTGAAGGGAACTGCCACACCCCAGGTCTGCTTCCTTCCCTGGGGCACCCTCACTGCTGGTTCCTGCCTGGTGTAACAGGCCAGACCCATCCGGGCTCAGAGGGGCTCCACGCCAAAGTTCCCCCTTGGGTTCAGCTGAGGCCTTGGCTGCGACAGCCTCGGAGAGACAGAGAGGGACAGAGAGACATACAGACAGAGTGATCCAGGGGCCCAAATGCTCCCCACCAACGTCTTCATCTTCTCCCGTCTTGACTTGTCTGCGTTGCTGACGGTTCTTTCTGGAGGTTTTTTTCTCAAAAAACCTGGGCACCCAGGTAAGGCTTGCTTTGTTTTATCCTGACCAGCAAGACAGCTCTAGTATTTTTCAGCCGCCTTCGAGTCCCCGTTTTTAGAGGTGTGAAATGTGACCCCCATCTCCTTTCCGTTCCTTTGTAATTAATGTTTCCCTCTTTGTACTGAAGAGGGAAAGAGGTTCTCTTTACACGTGCCTTTCAAGAATTTTATCTGGACGGGCTTAGGTATGTGGCTTTCAGTGCTAGTGACCCCCAACCCCCCCGGTGTTGTTTGTAAACCTTAGACCCCGGTCTTTCCCACTCAGGGCAGTTATCTTCTATCATTTGTCTAATTATTCCCTCTCCTTCAGCTACTTCTTTTTCTCCTCCTGGAACTCCGGGGATTGATATCTTAGGTCTGCTGACATTAGCTACCTTCTCTCTTATTGTGCCTGCATGATTTCCATCTCTTTGTATTCTTGTTCTATGTTTGGGGGTTTTTTTTTATAAAGTATTTTTAATATATTATTATTTTTAATGTTTATTTACTCATTTTCGAGAGAGACAGAGAGCAGGGGAGGGGCAGAGAGAGAGGGAGAGAGAGAATCCCAAGCAGGCTCCACCCTGTCAACAAAGAACCTGATGCAGGGCTTGAACTCATGAACCATTTGAGATCATGACTGAAATCAAGACTCGGACGCTCAGGGGCTCCTGGGTGGCGCAGTCGGTTAAGCGTCCGACTTCAGCCAGGTCACGATCTCGCGGTCCGCGAGTTCGAGCCCCGCGTCGGGCTCTGGGCTGATGGCTCAGAGCCTGGAGCCTGTTTCCGATTCTGTGTCTCCCTCTCTCTCTGCCCCTCGCCCGTTCATGCTCTGTCTCTCTCTGTCTCAAAAATAAATAAACGTTGGAAAAAAAAAAATTAAAAAAAAAAAAAAAAGACTCGGACGCTCAAACGGCACCCAGGCGCCCCTGTTTGGGATATATTTGCACTTGATCTTCTAAGTCTATATTCTGCCTTCATTCATTCAATGAGTATTTTAGTCAAAAATATGATTTAGTTCCCGGAAGTCCTTTTTTGGGAGTGTGTTTGAAGGTCCTTGTTACTTCTGCACAGGCTGTCAGTGTTATTTCCTTGAGGAGCTGGTCGGTGGGTCCTTCTTCCCCCTCTCTCTGCCTGCTGAGCCCTCTTACATGCACAGGTTTCTCTTATCTGTCCTTTGAAGCTCAGGGCCAGCTTCTAGGGGTTCCTTAAGTGGCAGCAGTCCTGGGAGTAGCTGCATATAGGGAGTCAGTTCCGATCAAGGCACCAGGAAGAAAGAAGGATCTCAGCTCTGCTGTCTTCCCAGGTTCAGCTTCTCCTCAACACTTCTGGGACCAGGAAGGTTGCCCATGAATGCTGATGGAGCTCAGGACCCATCACACTTAGAGCCTCATCTCTGTGCTCTCCGTCTGTTGGCTCAGAGGGGAGCTCAAAGCTCAAAGCTGTCCAGCTGCCGCTCCCTTCCCCGGGTCTGTTTGTCCTCACTCCTCCACCACCGTCATTCCCAGTGGTTGCCTCATGGAGAGAAGTACCAGATTGGAGTTGGAAGTCAAAGGCAGCCAATGTACCATCTTATAAAAATCTCCATCCCACCCTCTTCACATAAATGAAGGACAAACTTGATCTGCGGTCTCTGGCAGATGCCCAATCTGCTTAGAAGACCATTAAACTCTTTGTTCTCCACTGGTTTCTTTGGAGGAAGCCCTTCAAAGTTATGCGCAATAATTTGATTTTTCTTTTAATAATTAGATTTACTTTAAAGCTGTGATCACTGGGAAAATAACTGGGCAAAAAAGATAGAGTCCAAAATGCACGTGCGTGTGTGTGTGTGTGTGTGTGTGTGTGTGCGTGTGCTCTCCCACATCCGCAGATCTACAATACACCAAGAAAAAAAAGTTTGCACGCGCAACACCAAATTGTTTTCTGTAGATGATGAATCTATGAATAATTTTTACTGTCTTCTTTTTTTCTTATCCAGATTGTCCAATATTTCTGGTTTATGGAAGACAAAAGAATTATTCTCTTCAATTGTTCATTCAGCAAAACACGTTATATAATGTTGGCTGATGCTCACGAGCACTTTTCCGAGAGTGTGAGGAGGACGGTGGTGAAAGTCCTTGGCCTCTCCATCTCCATGACTGTACAACAAGGGCCCATCTCAAGGACTCGATGCTTTCAGTGGACTCACCAGGCTGTTAGCAACCAGTGAGGGCAAAGGAAAACCACAGACAGAAGCTTCTTGCCCACAGTCACTCAGGACAGCCCCACCTAGGATAGACCCACGTGGAATGGGGTTCAGAGGCAAAGCTCAAGCACCCCAGCTTCCTCTGGTCTCTCTAGATGTCTATTACTGGCCCCCGTGGACTGGACAGTCTCCCAGAGCAGAACCATTTCCAGTTTACTGCTGAATCTCCAGCACCAGGGACATGGTCTGGCACTTAGTGGCCACTCAGTAAACATAGGTTGAATGAATGAATGAATGAATGATCGCATGACCTCTCACCTCACTTGATACTATAGGACAGGTTAGTAGATGGCATTGCTTGCTTTGAGGCTCTCTGTGAACTTGCAATCCCATCAAAGTGAGGAACAGAAAGTTGAGATGTATAGAAAGATTTCAGCTCAACAAAGGGGGCTCATACTTCTCATTTGTTAGGAAAATTTCAGTTCCTGTTGGTTCATACAGGAGGCTTCTTTCAGAGAGCTGAGTTCCCTGGCAAGGGGCACGACCTAGAAGGGGCTGACTGTCTCCTGGGAAGGTTGCTATAGAAGGGGCCACGCTGGCTATAAAGAGAGACCAGATGTCTAGGTTTCCTTCTAATTCAAACTCTATGGCAAATGCAATTCCTGCTTGGGAGATATTATGCAAATTTGTCTCTTTCTCCCAAAAATATTCTTCAACCCCGAAGTCATTCCTCTGCTTATTAACACTCTCCTTTGAGGCAGTCAAATATGATTCAAGGGAACAGTTGGGTGTGTCCTTGAAGCAACCAGGGGAATGAGAGTCACCTCTTAAGAAAGCCTCCTTTGGGCACCCTGGACTGGTCTGGAATCCAAGAAGGGGAGTCCGATGGAACTGTCCCTGGTCTGCTCCACAGGTATCTGCCAGGCCTCACCCCCAGGAAGACATGCTGTAGAACGGGTGACTATTTTTTTTTAATTTTTTTTTAACGCTTATTTATTTTTGAGACAGAGAGGGACAGAGCATGAACAGGGGAGGGTCAGAGAGAGGGAGACACAGAATCCAAAGCAGGCTCCAGGCTCCGAGCTGTCAGTACAAAGCCCGACGCGGGGCTCGAACTCACGGATTGCGAGATCATGACCTGAGCCAAAGTCGGACACTCAACCGACTGAGCCACGCAGGCGCCCCGAACGGGTGACATTTTAAATAACGCACCAACTGATACTGCGTGGGCACCGGCCACTCCAAACCGATGTGGCACTGGAGACACAGAGTGGGGTCTGCAAGCATCCTGTATTCAGTTGTTGGGTCCTGGGGAGGTCCTGGATGGGGGCTGGGCAGTCAGTGCAGCAGCACGGAGGCACTTAGGAGCCTAAGAGTAGCAGCTCTGTAATAACGGGCACAGAAGTCTCTGAATGGTCTACGAACCAGAATGGCCATACCCAATGCATACCAGCTAGACACCGGCCCTGCTCTGAAACCACTTCTGAGCAGGGTGACCCTCTAGCAGAGGCTGCAGCCCGGTGCCTCCAAGCCACATTTTATGGAGTTCTTTTATTAGTCTCTCATGGAACCCATAGCCACATCATAAAATTAAACACCCCACTCTGTACACCAAGTCCACTGACTTCTTGAGCCCCGATTAGCACTGGGCTTTTCCCTCCGGGTGTTGTGTTACAGTAACATTATAACTGTCAGAAAAGGAACCTTTGCTGGGAGCGGTCAAATCCTTCAGACCACCTCGGCCGCGGCTGCGGCCACAGTGTGTCACCCTTTTTCTGAAGTCCCTTTGCCAGCTTCCTGTCAGCCTCTCTCTGCGTCTTTCATCCCTACCCCCCCTCCGTCTCTCCCTCTGGGTCCCTTCCCCTTCCCAAGGCCCTCCAGTGCTATAGAGCCCGGGGTGCTCAGATGCTTGCCTGGAGACGCCCGTCAGGGTAGCCCCAACTCACCCCTGAGGATAAATTTAGCGGGTGGGTGACATCCCAGATGGAGAGGTTATCTTTAGCCTGGCGGAGGTAAGGAGTCAGTCTGGGCCATGCGGGACCCAGCAGAGGGAGCGGGGAAGGAGGAAAGGAAACGCATACTAGACAGTCTACAATATAGCCGGGCTCAAGTGTATTCAGGTGGTAGAGAACTCAGGGTGATGGCGTGCTTCCTGAAACATGAGGCTGTTCCGGGAACACCCTGGAATAATGGCCTGTTTCATTCCGTCCATGAACGAGGAACAATTTTAATAGCAGAAAATATGGCTACATTATGGGCAGGCAGTATAAAACCACAAGCACACATGTTCTTTAAAAAAAAAAAAAAAAGCAACACACTCAGCAAGATCGGTGGTTTTCAAGCTTTCCCATTCATATGTTTACTACTTGTTCATTAGTTTGGTTGCCTGCAGGTGCTAAAGGTTTAAGAGTTAAGAAGAATGTACGGAAAAAAAAATTTACGTGGAAAACTTGCATTACCTGAATTAGGGAAAAGGCCACTGCCGTTCGGTTTTCAAGGTAGGACATGTCAATTCGCCTCAGGAATACCAAGGCATCAGCTTAGAAAGAAGCGGGATGCCTTCTTCTGAACTGTTCAAGAAAGATTCTAGACTCTTCCTTAGGGAGGTCCAAATAATGTTCCTTGTTATCATCCCAATATAAGAAATCCTTCCTTTTCACTCACGAAAATTTTTCCTGCTGTCATTCAGCAGGTGTACCATAACCTCTAGTTTGGCCTTCTTTGGTGAGCGGTTGATCAGAATCGTAGTGACTGTGAGGGGAAACCAAGGTCTCAGTTCGAACCTGAGCTGGAATTCTGACGTGTCTGGGCTTGTCTGACACAACTGCGGAGAGGCCCAGGGGCCGCCTGGGAGCTTGTTCTGTGGGAAGGGTGACCTGAGAGACCGGAACATAGTCCTCTCCACTGGAGGGGAAGAGCAATTAATTCTGAGTATCCCTTGGCCAAACATGCAGTGGACTCCTATCTGAGCCTTACAAGAGCAGCAGGACCGTACAGAAAAGCTGAGAAGACCATCGTGTTAGAGTTTTGGGAGAATTCAGAGAGCAGGTAGTGGAGCTTTGGGACTGCACTACCAGACTTCACACAGAGGGAAGGGAGACAGGCAAGGAACCTTCTTCCTCTTTCCCCAGAGCTTTGACTCCAGAATGCCTAGGGGTGCCCAAGTGTAACTTGAGTGGCCGGCAGGAACAGGTCCCAGGGGCTCCTAGGACAACTCAGAGGGGTTGTGCAGGGGGCTGGAAATGCTTTGCCGTGGGCACCCATAGGGTACAGTGCCACCAAGAAGACATCCGTCCTCAGACAGTGCGACCCGGGGGCACCCAGCTTACTGTGCCATGTACTTAAATAATTAAGTCACGTTTTGTCCTTTTCTTTTTTAGATGAAATGATGCCAGTTTGGTCAACCAGGCTGTTGTGGGCACCCTTTATTTTAACATTACATGAGTGCATTTAATTGAACGTTATATGAGTGCATTCAAGAAATGGGGGGTTGGGAAAGCCTCTGATCTCACAGATGCCCTGCTTATGCCTAGATAGATTTCCTCCTTATTCAGCTAGAAGTTACTTTATTCATCTCTGTGACTCTCTCTCCTAGCAGTATACAGCAGAGTAACCAACAAATGACAGGACATTTATCAATACTTTAAGGGGAGTCTTGGGGCGCCTGGGTGGCTCAGTCGGTTAAGCGGCCGACTTCGGCTCAGGTCATGATCTCGCGGTCCGTGAGTTCGAGCCCCGCGTCAGGCTTTGTGCTCACAGCTCAGAGCCTGGAGCCTGTTTCAGATTCTGTGTCTCCCTCTCTCTGACCCTCCTCCATTCATGCTCTGTCTCTCTGTCTCAAAAATAAAAACGTTAAAAAAAAAATTTTAAAAAAAGGGGAGTCTACCCAATAAATACTTTGCTGATCTCCATCGGGTCTACTTATGATCCCCCTAGAGCACAGTGGTACTTGCTAAAATGGCCTAACATTTCCTACCCATATCCAATCTGTGTCCAACCACATCTCCTTGGATCCTTTCTCCACTACCCTTGGACCAGACCTGCCTTTTTCAAGATAGCATTTGAGGTATCCAGATTTTATTATTACACCATTATTGCTATGCATCATCATAATGTACAAGACAAGTTCTCCAGTTCTCAAGGTCAGTGAACCCTAAAACCTCTTTTCCAGATCACCAACAACCCTAACACCATCACCATCGCCTGCAAAAGGCATGGAGGGTGTTCACAACAACCTTATTAGTTCCTCATAGAAAATACAAAAATATTGTATAATACATGGCATCTCGGGGAAAAGAAACTCTGAATGATGGCTGCCTCTGGGCTGGGCGATGATGAGCTAAGGAGTCTGCTTGGACCCTGGGGAATCATTTTAATATGTAAATCATGTGCACGTTTCCCATTTCCAATTAAAATGCTTTTAAAGCAAGTTCTAAACAAACAGAAATACAACGAAGAATAAGACACAGTCCCGACCCTCTGAGCAGTGACGCTGACAGGTGTCCACAGTTGACAACATACCCTTTGGAGTCAAATGTCCACACCGTGTCATTGGCCCTATGGAAAGCTGAACTGAAATCAAGAAGGATTATGCAATGATCCGTCTGGCTCTGGGCCCTGACAGTTCTTTCCTCATAGCTGGGGTGACAAGACTTCCTGCTATGCCCAGTCCCCGGGACTAATCCTGTTCCTAGGTTGGAGGGATTTTAAGGGACTTCGGGCTTAGGTGACGGACTCTGCCTTTGTATTCTCTAGGCCGAGGGTGGTTCAGACCTTCTCTGGTGGGGACACCCGTCGTCTCCATTTTTAGTTTGCTTGATCATGAAATCTATCAAGGTGTAAGCAGGGCATCCGTGAGATCAGAGGCTTTCCCACCCCCCCCCCCCCCCCATTTCTTGACCAAATGCAGTTACTAAGAACCTCTTATGTGCAGGATATTCAACCAGGCCTGAGGTGAAGTGAGTAAAGAGGGGAAGGAATAGACCAGTGCCCTCCAGAAGTTCACAGTCCAGTAATAAAGATGGATGGAGTCCAGAGTTGAGAGCTTTACTGCACATAGGCAAGTGTGACAGAAGAGAGAGGGAAAGATTGCTTTCGGTGACTAGCACGCCGGAGCTGGTGGGGTTTCAGTTGGCAGTAGATGGAGACCGCCGGATCCAGGCTGAGGCCTGGGAAGGTGATCCCATTTCACACAATATAAAGGCTCTGCACTTCCTTGGGGAGAACACAAAATGGAAGGTGAAAGGAGTCGCATCCTAGGAGCCTTTCTGTGGAAACTGCCTTCCTCTCATTATCACGTCTGTCTGGTGAACACCTAGGCTTCAAGTTCCATCCCTAATAACACCCCTGCCCCCAGAAAGCCCACTTGGGTTCCCCCAGGCAGTATTACTTGTCCCGGCTGCTGCACTCACCAGGCTCGCTGTCTGTTCTAGAAAGTCGGGGACATTTAGAGGCTGTGCACAGGCTGTGGTGGTGCCATGCTGCCAGGGTTCAAATCCTGGCTCAGCCATGGACTTCATGAGTCATCTTAAGCAAGTTGCTTACCCTCTCTGGGCCCCAGCTTCACCTTCTGTCAAATGGTGTAATAATGGCACCTCCCTCCCAAAGTCACCATGAGGATGGCGTAAGTTAGTGCTCCCAGAGCATCAGAACAGGGCCTGCCTTGGTGTCTGCTCTGGGCTACTTAGAGCCCCAGGCTGCAGTGACCCTTCACTGGACTGTCCTCGGGACCTCCAGGACCTGAGGTCCAGCCTCACGTCCAGAAATCTCTAATGAACCCTGCCGGCTTGGAGGGGTCCAGTAAAGCAGCTATGCAATTACTATCTTCCGAAAGGAGGAACAATACAGGGCCATAAAAGGGGGGAAAATGAGTCAAGTCCAAATGCAAACACAAAGCAACACCCACGAAATGATGGGGAAGGAACTTGCAAGGGTCAGTGTAGGGGCTGAGAATTTGCCAGCCTTAGGAAGAGAAATACTCCCGTCAGCCCGTTCCCTCTCGCAACAGGGCACCAAGCCTTTGGGAGCGAAGGATTCTGCCCTTTCCCTCCAGGCTACGCGCGCCGCGCCGCTCCCTCCCCCGCGGGCGTTCCCCCTCCCGCCCCCCTCCGTCCCGCCCCGCCCCCGCCTGGCCGGGGCCCTGACCTCCGCTCCCACGCGGACCCGCAGCCGACGGGCTGGCGGGCGGGGCAGGAAGAGGGAGACGCGGCTCCCGGCACCCGAGATCCTTAACTGCAGCTTCCAAAGCCCTGGCTGATCCTAATCAGTGTGGGAAAGGAGCGCGGGCCGGCCCGCCTGCCGCAGACGCCGCCTCTTTTCGTAAACTTTATCGCCGCGCACAGCCGCTGATAAAGCACCGTAAATAAGCAGGCGGCCGGAGTGTGCCGGGGCCGGGGCTGCCGGCGCACGCCCGCCTCGGCCCTGTGGCTCCCGGGGGAGATGAATCACGCGCAGAGTTGGAAGGAGTTCCGAGTTTTCCTCCTCTGCAGATCAGCGGCCATAAATAACCACGCATTCCTTCCCTGCCCAGAAACCCCCTCACCTTTTGTTTTATGGATTCAATAAAAAAGCCCAGGAGTTTTCCTTCTGGCTGCCGGGCCACCCTCCCCATCTCCGGGGAGGTGAGTGTGCTGGCCTGAGTTACCCTCCCGCCTCTGGTTCAGCTCCTTGGGCCTGGGCTGGGCCTGTACCTGCGTCTCCTTTATTTCAAATCCCCTTTGGCTCCTGCACAACCCAGAGGGGCTGGAGCAGGGCAGGGAGGGGCGACCTGCCGCCTCTAGGGGGTAGGTGATGAGAACCTGTTCCCCGGAAACTCACCTTGGACTTGTGTGCATGGTGAACTCGCTGAGGCCAAGTCATAGCAGGAGCCCTGGCCTCCGTGCTTGGCCCGCACCCGAGGATTTAAGGCAGAGAGAGTGCAATACCCTGGCTGCAAAGGACCCGAGGGACCCCCACCACTTACACTATAGCGTATTCCAAAGTGGAAGTGTCTTAGATGCTATTTGGCAGATCTCATGATCTGTATTCTTAAGTTCTTGAAATTTTGACTCGAGGGGGCCCCCTCAATTTGACCTGTGGCACAATTTGGAGACTGAAGTTGGAGGAAGACTGCAGGAACAGGGATGAATAGAGAAAGAGGGATGTGTAGAGTGTCCAGCTCACCAGCTCCGTCACAAGACCCTGGGCCCTTGCCGGGCTCTGCTACCACCTGGCTCAGGGCCCTCCTGCAGCCACTGACCCTGTGTGGGCCTCAGGTTCCCCATCTGTCCCCTGAGTGGATGGTACAAAAAGGATCCTCCAGGGGCGCCTGGGTGGTTCAGTCAGTTGAGCATCCTACTCTTGGTTTCAGCTCAGGTCATGATCTGAGGGTTTGTGAGTTTGAGCCCCACGTGGGGCTCTGTGCTGACAGCTCAGAGCCCGATTGGGCTTCTCTCTTTCCCTCTCTCTCTGCCCCTCCCCTACTCGCACGCACACCCGGGCGCTCTTTCTCCCTCAAAATACATAAACTTTATAAAAATAAAAAAAGCGGGCGCCTGGGTGGCTCAGTCAGTTGAGCGTCGGGACTTCGGCTCAGATCATGATCTCACAGCTTGTGGGTTCGAGCCCCGCATAGGGCTCTGTGCCAACAGCTCAGAGCCTGGAGCCTGCTTCAGATTCTGGGTCTCCCTCTCTCTCTACCCCTCCTCCGCTCATGCTGTGTCTCTCTCTGTCTCAAAAATAAATAAACATTAAAAAAAATTTTTTTTAAGATTTAAAAAAATAAAGGGATCCTCCAGCTTTCCTACTGTATAGGAAATAACATCCTGCTTATAAATCACTACATTTCTGAGGTGCCTTCTCACAGGCCCCTCTGAGAAACACTGTTTTGTCTCCTTGGAAGAAACCAGGGCATGGCCAGCTTCTGAAACTGACTTCTCGTTGGTGAGGTTAACATTGAACTTTACCCCTCATGGAAGTCACAGAGGTCCAGAGTCCCTCAGGCCAGAAGGGAGTCCACCTGTGAAGCAAAAAGCCATTTAAAAATAAAATCCTGCACACCCTAACAGCATTAGCTCGGTGCTTCTTGGGGCCCTCAGTGTAAGGGGCCCAGTGACTGTGGTTCTGCTTCAGGTGGGAGGGAGGCACTGGTTGGCTCGGAACATCTAATCTGGCAAAGACAACGTTTTCCCCCAGAAAAAATAGAGGCTAGGAGGAAAGGGGCCTCTGATGGCAGATCTAGAGACAGCAATCCCTGATGGCAGTCCTAACGAGGTTGCCTGGTGTAAAGTCTCCCTCAGAGTATGTGTGGGTGCGGAACCACCCCTCCAGCCACCACGGCTGAGAGGAGCTCACTCACCAAACAGAAACGGACAAAGGCCCGCTTCTTCCAGAACCCATTTCTGACACTACGACATGTCCCAAGGGAACGTGTGGCCCCAGACAGACTTCATATCCTGATCTCTGGACAGAAAGCCACTCAGTCTTGTTTCCCTCATTTGCATGATGTCAAAAAAAAAAAAAAATGAGTCACACTGAATTGTCATTTGTTAAGAAATTTTGGCAAGAGCCTCCCTACTGAGATTGGAGCTGATTTCTCAAAAAGGAATGCACAGGAACTCGAACCCTGATTTGTTATGTGAATGTGATCAATGTTTTAGGCCTCAGTTTTTCCATCTGTGAATCCTGACGTGGTTTAGGGTTTCTTTCCACTCTAGCCTACTGGGACTCTACCGTAGTCAGGACTCTCACAAGTAGAAGGAAGATTTTAAACTTTCCAGGACAGAGATGAGTTAGGGAAACTTATCTAACGTGACTCTTCCACAATTGTTCTTGCTTTCGATTTTGTCTGCTGTTGTGGAGGTCAGCAACCAAGGCCAAAAGGGAGGGAAATCAAAAAGATCCGGTTCCATGTCAAGATTGGGCTATTCTGCCAATCAGTATACAATAAAAGTGGCTCTGAACCTTTCACAACCACAGAACTTGGTAGAATTTGATGAAAATCACGTGCTCCTCTCTCCTTCCCCCAAATGCACATACAAATACATACTTGTCTTTGCAGCTCATGTCAGGGGTCCACAGACCCCGGAAGCCCCATCCACAGACCCTGTTAGGAAATATTAAATAATTCATTTAATAAATTATTGATCCTCTGTTTCTGTATCTGTAAAAAGGAAATACCATTCACCCCCAACCAGTGTCCTGAAAACAGAGGAGGATAAATAGAGCTGTGCTATTAAAACCTATGGGTTCTCCGCCTAGTAGCCATGTAATATTGATGCAATCCTATTACCATCATGTGCCATCGTCATTCTCTCTTCTGCTTCGTGGGATGTAAATTTCCGTGCAAGACAGCAGCAGTCCTGTCTTGTGAAATTCCCGAAGCAAACCCTTCTGGTAAGCCAGCACTATAAGTCTTCATACTTGCTTGTTAGAGACGTAACGGGTCCCCGTGGAGACCAAAGAGAAGGCTAGAGGTAGCGCTGCGGGGTAATAACCGCCGAGGTAGGAATGTCCCAAATGATCCCCTTGTGGCTTTAAAAGTCAATGTAACTTTCCAAAGAGTCTTTCTTTCTCTCAGAATATGTTGTAACATTAGAGAAATGAACTCACAGAAACAAAACCAAGGTTTAGGGGAAAAGCTCTTGATGAAGTGATCAGTCATATATTAAATAGAGTCAGTCCATTTGGTCCAAGGAGCCAAACCTCAATTTCCATATCAGCCATATAATGAAGGAATTAGATTAGGTTCTGTGGCTCTTCCTCTTTCTGGGTCTGCATATTCTTTGAGAATGGGATGTAAGCTGTGGCTCCCGGCAGAAAATATACACACGATGGACACCTACTCTCACATGCTTTGACTTACAATTTTGGGGCCTTGCAGAGCCCTGGCAGCCCGATTATGGAACACGAGATTCCTACCAGCTACACTCCCCCTCCCTCAGGCCTCTTCTGCCTCAGCTGTTGAAGGCTCTTGGGATCCACTGCTAAGTCCATCTGTGGCTTCGGGGCCAAGTCCTTGACCATTTCTCAGAGCCTCTGCAAACAGAGGAAGGAGCGAAGTTCTCTTCTGGTGGCTGCTGTGAAAATAGCCGTGCTTTAAACGCTCGGCGTGGGGTCTGTTTAGGAAGCAAAGCTCCGACAGCAGTCTCGCAGGCAAGAGCATAAAACTCTTAAGTCAACATGTTTTGTTTTGTTTCTTTCTTAGAAATGAGGAACGACGAGGGCTGGGGGACGAGCGCAGGATGAAGTGGAGGGTGTGGTCAGAACATGCAGACAGCACAGGGCTTGCAGAAGGGGTGCTAAGGATTTGGAGGAAGCCTGGATGAGCGGCGATCTTCCCTGGGTGGGAAGTTCTGCAGCTTCTAAACAGACAGAGGGGCTCCTCCTACAGCACCTATGGCCTGCCTTACTGTGGTTCAGAAATAGTCCCTGCCCCTCCCTGGGGTAAGATGATATTTCTCCTCCTCACTGACATCACCCTTGGTCACAGGGCTTGCCCTGGCTGGTGAAATGAGCAGAAGTGACAGCCATCACTTCCAGGCAGAAGATTCAAGAACCACCTTGAGGTGTCCCACACGCTTTTCTCCCTCTGCCACAAGACTGGCCCTATTCCAAATCCACCACCCCATCAGCCTGGTCCCAGAGTGAAGGTGACCTGGAGTGGACCTGCTGTGAGCCTGTCAGAAACTGCAGGAAGTGAGAGAAAAAAGGCACCTATAGTGGGTTGAATGGTAGCCCCCCAAAAGATATGTCTATATCCTAATGCCCCAAACCTATGAATGTGACCTGATTTGGAAAAAGGGTCTTTGCAGATGCAGTTAGATAACGTCACCCTGCTCTGCCCGCATGCGCTCTACAACCAATGACAAGCGCCCTCATCAAGATGAGGAGAAGCCAGAGGCAGAAATTGAATGATGCAGCCATAAACCAAAGAACGCCAGGAGTCACCAGAAGCTGAAAGAAGCAAGGGAGGGTCCTCCCCTAGAGCTCTTGGAGGGAGGCTGAGACCCTGCTGACATCACGACTTCAGAATCGTGGCCTCCAGAATTGTAAGAAGATAAATTTCTGTTGTTTCAAGCCACCCCGTTTGTAGTCATTTGTTACAGCCACCGTAGAACACGAATGCCCCACCTTGGCAAAATATCTTTTCTTCCTGAGTCCCTCCCTCTAATGTAATTCGCAACGGCAAGAACTACAAACCAGTATACTAATGGATTAGGAAGAAAGCTTCTCTTTCTCTCTATCCAGTCCCTAGGGCAGGGCCGCGATTACGTTTGAAGGGGAGAATGCCAGCTCACAAAACCCGACTGGTTCACTTCCTCTCCAGAGGGGACACCCGCAGTGAGAGAGGTTGAATCCTTGATTATGGGCTGTGCACAAACTGATGCTCAAAATAAACAGCCCCTGGAATCAAAGCTCAGGGGACGGGGCAGAGAGTTTTAGAGTCTCAAGGGTGGAGAGAGATCACATCCGACATCTTCAGATAGAAGTTTTAGCGGTACTTTAGAGAGTTTAAAGGACTTTTGCACCCTTGTTTATTTTTTGGCTTTGTTGGCGACACTGAGGCCCGGGGAGGGGTGCAGCCCGCCCAGGGTCACGACTGAATTAGGGGCGGATGCCTGCTTCACCATTCAGCACAGAAAGGTGTTTCCTTCTCCACAAAAGTCTGGCTGTTGGCCTCTGTGCTTCCCACCAGGAACAGGGCTCTTACCACCTAACTGGTCTGGAGGGCGTAGGTCTCTCATAAGGTTTTACCTCGCCTAGTCTGGGGCTTCACTCCATATCATTTAAGCATCTTAAAATGCATGTTCATCCCACACTGAGTGCTGTTTTTATCTTGAAACATTTCCATAACTCTTTTAGAATTTTTGCTTTTGAAACTAATTGCTTATAACTAACTTGTTTGGTTTTATTTTCTTAAAAAAAATTTTTTTTAATGTTAATTTATTTTAGAGAGAGAGGGAGCAGGGGAGGGGCAGAGAGAGAGAATCTGAAGTAGGTTCCAGGTTCTGAGCTGTCATCACAAAGCCCACCATGGGACCTGAACTCACAAGCCATGAGATCATGACCTGAGCTGAAGTTGGACGCTTAACCGACAGAGCCACCCAGACATCCCTAACTTGTTTGATTTTAGATGTTCTACAATGGTCTCAGCAATCCTCATTCAGACTCAGGAAAATCTAACCATAGATTGTTTTCAAATGCAACGAAATGTTGATGGATGCTGAATTTCATGATTAATCAGATTGAAATCATGCTTCCTTTTGTACAGATTTAATTCAATCAATGCCAATATCACAGATAATGCAGATATTGGTTATCCCCATTTTATGCTTTCAAGCGGAAGGACCACTCTCCCGAGGATACCCAACTATGAACGAAAGAAGCCAAGAGGACTGCAGCCCAGGCACCCAGACTCCAAGAAGAGCCCCCCTTTCTGTTGAGCACAGCAGAGTTTCTGTTCAAAAGATTCACAGCCTCTCAAAGAATGACTAGTATGTCAACAAGGCACAGAAGTCAGCTTGAAAGCACTCCCACTGGTCAAATCTGGGGCAGTTTATTTCTCAAAATAAATAATGGTAGTAATACATTGTAATTATTGAGGAAAATAGGAATCCCTAAGTCCATGCGAGCACAAAAAAATAGAGAGGAAAGAAAGTTTTTCCTGACAGTAAAATACCAACTAATAGATGAAGAAATGATGGAATTTTAAAAATCACTATTTAGCAACCATCTTAGCAATAATTAATTCATCCAAAAGATACCAGTGGATGTTGAAACCTGGGGGAGGAGTTGAATAAGAAATGGGAAATTTGCATAGTTTCAGAGTACCACTACACAAAATTCTCATTCGTGACAAAGAGAGAGTAATTTTTTTTTTTTTGTATCTTAGAAAGAGAGAGAGAACAGGGGAGGGGCAGAGGCTGAGGGAAAGAGAGAGAATCTTAAGCGGGTTCCGCACCCAGTGCAGAGCCCAACGTGGGGCTGGATCCCACGACCCTGGGATCATGATCTGTGCAGAAATCACGAGTCAGATGCTCAACCAACTGAGCCACCCACACACCCCAAGAGAGACTAATTTTATAATGAAAAATCGGGGAAATATCAGACAAATGCAAATGGAGGGACACTCTACAAAATAATCAGAATGTGACATTCAGAAGTATCAAAGTTGTAAAAGTCAAGGAAATACTGAGGAGGCACTCTGAGTGAAAGAAGCGGGAGACAGGACAACGAAATACAACAGGTGATCCTGAACTGGGTTTCTGTTGTAGGGACCATGATCTGTCAAAACCTGAACAGCACCTGAAGCTGGATGGTAGGAAGGCATCAGTGTTAATTTCCTTATTTTGATGATTGCATTCCAGTTATGTAGGAGAATTTCCTTGTTTGTAGGAATTGTACATTACAGTATTCAGGCTCAGGAAAGAAGTTCTTTGTTTCATTTTTGCCATCTTTGTGTAAGTATGAAATTATTTCAAAATAAAAAACTTAAAAAAAAGTAAAAATAAAAAAATAAAAAAAAAAACTTTAAAGAAGAAATGTAGACACAAACAAGTCAAAGTAGTGAATGTTAAGCATATTTTTGTCACTGTTTCCAAGAAATAGGCTGCCTCCCTCAAGGACAGGGCAGTAACCTGTCAGCTGAGGCAGACTGGTGCAGCGCTAAAAAGACATGCGCTCAATGAATGTCTGAAAACGAGTCCTGTATCTTCGCTGGTTTAAACTGATGATGCCTGAATGTCATTCGCCATCAACCTTTAGTTAGCAGTGGCTCTTCCATTTGACCTTTAAATCTGACCCATTCAATGAAAAAAGTTCTGAAAAACAAAACACTAAAGGGTATTGACATGGTTCCCATGTAAAATGAACACTTCAATAAATGTTTTTTAAGAAACCAGAATCTAATTTTGTAACACGAATGCTGATTTTCTTCAAGGGGGTGGGTGGGGGGCGCCAGAAATGAATGTGCTATCATCACAGTGTAAGAGGAACAGAGGCAACACCGACTTACCACCGCACAGAACAATGCACCTTCCTGTGCTGGATTCTCCTGTGCGTTCTACTGCCATTACTCCTGAGTGACGAATTTCCAAAGAAACATTTTACAGTGTGTATGTCGTCTTGTCTGCCGACGATTGGCTTGCCCGCCCTCCCTCCTTCCCTTCCTTCCTTCCTTCCTTCCTTCCTTCCTTCCTCAGTGCATTCCTTAATGCACTCAGCATTGTCTGGGTCAGTCGGAAAGTCTATTTTTCTTGCAGACTTTAGGAAATCTACAACACCTAGTGAACCTATAATTAAGCTTAATATAACCTGGAGAAGGCAGAAGAGGAAGAAAATGAAGGCTGTCAATAAGTGGCAGCGTGTAGTTAGCACATACCCATTTCCTTTGCGGAAAGGTGACGAAAGCCTGCAAACATCTAGAGTGCCCTCTGTGTGCTGGGTCTAACTCAGATCTCTAGCTGTTTCAGCTTTTCTTTTTTTGAAGAAATGATGCTCCTGGGGACTGTTCGGAATATTGCCAGGGAGTCCCCTAGGAAGCCGCGCAGACCCTCCTTTCTCTCCAAGTGGAATAGGCTGTCCCTGACTCACAACCCTGCTGTGATCCAAAAGTTCTTTTTTAAATTATTATTTAGAGCGTGGAAATATTGTGAATTATGGTTGGGTTTCCAGTTTAGCTGCAAAAGCCCCCCCATAATTAGTGCATAAAGTAACCAATACGCATACATACACGCACTCCAACGTCATCGTTAGAACCGCTAAGGTGGCATTTTCGGTAACGGTCCGAGTCTAGTGTTCATAGTTCTGACACTACCTTGATGAAAAGGATACATGTTGACAGATGGCTCCTTCACTTGGAATTCTGATGTGAACAAGAATGTGGTGAGGGCTCACAGTAGGCCATTCTCTCACTCTCCCCGACAGGCATAGATCCCCCTCCCAAAGCCTACACTGAGTTTTATTATGCTCTCATCATTGTCTTTTTATTCCACTGCACACACCT
Organism: Herpailurus yagouaroundi; assembly: GCF_014898765.1. NCBI lineage: Eukaryota > Metazoa > Chordata > Mammalia > Carnivora > Felidae > Herpailurus > Herpailurus yagouaroundi. Next base: position 75,260,979 of record NW_024412403.1, on the reverse strand, counting down.
CTTGTTTGTTCTCTCTCTCTCTCTCTCTCTCTCTCTCTCTCTCTCTCCCCCTCCCCCCACCCCGGCATAATCCGTTTCACTGAGCCCAGAAAATCCGACATTTGGGCAGAAAATAAGGACTGAAAGGAAACTGAAGAAAGTAGATATCGCTTGTTTTTAAGATTTTATTTTTAAGTCATCTCTACACCCAACATGGGGCTCGAATTTACAATCCCAAGGTCAAGAGTTCCATGCTCTACCGACAGAGCCAGTCAGGTGGCCCTGAAGAAAGTAGGTATCATTGATCATCTCACCACTAAATACATTTTTCATTTAGAATGCTTCAACTGATACTTGGTGAAACAAAATATCTTTAGAATATTCTATTTATCATGATAATAAAGAAAAGGAAAAGGAGGAGGGAGACCTAAATAGCTATACTGGGATCAACTCACTGCTGTAACCACACTTGGCTATACATTTACTAGATGTGACATGATTTAAGTTTCAAAAAATAAGACCATCACCAGGATGATCTCATTGAAAGTACAAATGTCCTTGAAATTCTTATTCTGTGATGGGGAGGGGGAAAAAAAAGGAGCAAATCCGTCTGGTATTCTCCCTACGTGTTCTTCTCCAAGACAAAGTTTCTAAAATAATCTCAGACGTGGTGTAACATTTGCCAGACAGCTGTTCTAGAGAAGCCAAGACAATAATCCTTGGGTCTGTCATAGTCTTTTGTACTTTTTCTCCCTTCAGTGAAATCTGTGTCCAAGCCAATTTATAGACGCATGTTCTGCAAGTTCAAAAATCATCTCTAAGGAGACTTGATGTGACTTAAGGCCTTTTATGCTATTCTACTGACCTGGTTAAGAAAACAGTTTCTTGACTCATTGGCAAAGCGATTGACCACAACTCTGTTTTCTAGAAGGCAGATGTCTGTGAAGATGAAGCTTCCACTGACGTTCACCAGCTCCAAGATGCACCTGGTCTGAACGGTCCTCTCTCCATCCCTAAGACTGCTCCCATCCAGAGTAGATGAAACCCTAGGACAGAAAGTTACAGACCTGTTGATCTTAGAGTTAGCAGAAAACTCTAGAAGTCATATGGCCTGGCATCCTCCCTTCGAATCTTTTGGTTACCCCTACTGTCCAATAGATATAAAATTTTCTAGAACACTCAATTCTTTCTCCCAATAAACGTGTTCAGAATCCTGTGACTATTTTAATACATCTGGCTTTATCTTTCCTTCAGATTAATGTCTTGAAAGAACTTTAGAAGAAAAAGGGTTTGTGTGTTTCCACAGACCTAGATATAAAACCTTGAGGTCAGCCAGTTCTCTTCAAAACGCCAGTTTTCTGACGCTAGTGCTCCTTAAATCTTCATCATCTGTCAAGGAACAAAGAGGACTGTTAGTAGAAGAGGAGACAGAGAAGCACACAATATGGGCATGGGGACTGGAGAGCAGACGCTGATCTCAGACAGAAGCAATAAGAGAGAGAAGTGTTCCCAGCTCTCTTTGAGGCCCCAACAGATTGTTGCAGGAAGCAGATTTCTGGCCTTGGAGAAATTGTTTTCTCTTGTCACTAGGCTTTCTCCAGCTCTACCAAGAAAAAGGTTAGTGTATACATTTCCAAGGGCCGCCACGAAAACATACCACAGACCAGGCGGCTTAAACAACAGAAATTAATTTTCTCACACTTCGGGGGGCTAGAAGTCCAAGATCAAGGCGTTCACAGGGATGGTTTCTCCTGAGGCTTTCTTCTTGGCTTGCAGACATCTGCCTTCTTGCTGTGTCCTCGCATAGTTTTTTCCCTTGTGCCTGGGTATCCCTCATGCCTCTTTCTATGTCCAGCTTTCCTCATCTGCTAAGGACACCAGCCAGATTGGATTAAGACCCAGCTTAAAAGCCTCATTTTAACTTAACCATCTCTTCAAAGGCCTGGTCTTCATACACAGTCAGTCACATTCTGAGGCCACGTTGAAGGGACATAATTCAGCCCATAACAGAGAGAGTACTTTTCAAGTTAGGATGCTAAAATCCTAATAATTAGTAAATGTCAGTGTTTTTAAAATAAGCGAAATAAGAAGTGTGATTGAAAGTATAACTGGAGCGCCAAGGCTAAAAGATGAAATACCACGGGGACCAGTCAAATGAGACGCCTAAAAATTGTGTATCGTAGATTCAGGCACGGATTCTGCGAAGGAACGATACCTAAACCCAAGAGGGTGGCTGTTGCTGCATCCAGTTCATCTGCAGGAGTTCAACGACTGGTCACAAGATAAATGTTTGGGGTAAATAAATAAATAAATAAATAAATAAAAACTATTATCATTTCACTATGTAATCAATATTGAAAACTCGCTCATGATATCACTGGCACTCTTCCTTGGGTCTTCGGTCTTCGGGCTCTGGTGACTACCTTACACTTACAGCAAATGTCCATGGTGCCTAGCCACATTTCTAGTGCTCATTACCCACATGTGGCTGTCACACTAGACAACGCAGATCTGAAGAGTGGTCAAGTCCACGGTGGCCCAGGACACTGCCCTGTCTTAGGCTCCAAAAGGAAGTCTGAGGATTTAATGAATGAAGAGGAGGGGTTTGAAATTAAAGACATTTTCTTAAGGTTCTCGAGAGCGGTCAGTGCTTTCTGGAACTCCTAGAGACACTTACAGACTTGTGAATGCAGCCCCATCACATGGTACCTTTCCAGATTCAAAGGCTGTGGGCTTACCAAGGGCATGACTCAGGAGCAGAGCAGCCAGAAAGGGACACACACCCTCCTCTCATCAGTTGGCTCTGACTTGGTAAATAGAACCAAGACAGGGTGCTCAACTCAGCCTTCTCTTCTCCACCACCTGGGTAGAATTTTGGTCAAATCATCCAAGCCCCTGCCTAGTAGGAATCAAATAGACCCAATAAGAACATTTTGTTACCTGCCCTTGCCTCTCTTTCCATGCAGGCTGCCTTTTCCAGGAGTCCATCGCCATGGAGGTGGGAAGGAGGATATTTCCTGCACACTAGCAGGTGTACTATGAAGACGCATTGAACAGGAAAACAGGGATCCGTGAATGGTTGGTGAAAAACTCTGGAAGTCAAGTAGCCTTGGAGGATTACTGACTTTGGAAAGCGGGGCATCCCCTACTCCCTAAAGGGTTTTAAAGGCTTAATTCATGCCAGAGATAAAGCAAGTAGCCTAGAGCTTGTTTCTCTCCTGTTAGTTTCCCTGAGAGAAGTCACCTAAGAGTGTTCTTCTATATTTTTATTTTAGAGAGAGAGCTTATGCACTAGCTGGGTGGGGCGAGGTAGGATGGGAGGTGAGGGGGGAGGAGAGGAGGGGCAGAGGGAGAGAGACAGAATCTTAGGCAAGCTCCATGCTCAGCGCTGAGCCCGGCACAGGGCTCGATCCCACGACCCTGGGATCATGCCTTGAGCCAAAATCAGGAGTCAGATGCTTACCCAACTGAGCCACTCAGGCGCCCCCACCTAAGTGCATTCTTAATCAGAATTCCATTGTTACCTACACAGTTAAGGCTTGCCCTAGCAACACACTCCTCATATCCCTAACGTTGGCACCTCCCATTGACATATGACATCCATAATGCATATGAAATCATTCGACTCCAACAAGGTCCCTGTGAGAATAGAAAACTGAGGCTCACAGAGTTGGCAAAGTTAGCGGGAGGATTTAAAAACGGGTCTTCTGACCTCAAATGTACATAAATAGTACACAAGGTCATTGATATGTAATCTATGCCTGGAATGTGGGGTCGATAAACACCAAATAAAAGTTGGTTGAATGAATGAACGAATGAATGAAAAGATACCGAATTTCTTGAAATTCCTCAGAAGACACCATTTCTAAATTCAAGTGTGAGATCACACTTCCTCAGGAAATGTCCTGAGGAAAGGGTCTTCACCTGATGAATATTGCATAGGAACAGCAGACAGCATTTCCTTTAGTCTAGATTTCTTTCTAAAATTAGCCATAGAAGTCGTTTGAGAACAGCCATCTCTGTTTCTCCAGGCTTCTTGCAACAATGTACAGACATCTCAGCAGCTAGTGCATACCATCAGGCAAAGCAGCCTTCACTGGAAAAATGTCTTGTCCACAGGTGACTCTGCTCAGCTATAGAGACAAAGGCAGCCAGCTGGCGAAGGTGCTAGTCTAGTCAGCCTCTGTCCAGGTCTGTGCTTTCCTCACTTACCTGGAGGTGGACATTGCCAGGAAAGAAGTTGCCAGCAAGGGATTCAAATGAATTCGACAGAGGTAACTAGGTGGGAGGAACAAACCAGTTACAGAGAGAAGATTGCCTATAGACTATTTTTGGTCTTCAAGTTCAAACCCACTTTCTTTATTTCTCGGGCAGGGCATGGGGGCAAGAATCATTCAAGTGTTTTCAGACACCCAATGTTCAAGCTGGAAGAAATTTATAGATGATAACAATAATAATAATTAATAATAATAATAATAATTGCAGCTCCTACTTGGGTATCCCCAGAATGATACCCCAGAGGGTACTGAATGGCACCCTCTAGAGCTGTGCAACCCTGAAGCCTTGCTCATTTCACAGGAGGAAGCAACATGTATGTATGCTTTCACTTCTCTGATCAAGAAACTGATGTTTACTAACTCTACCACACAGCAAGTTATTGACAGAGATGATTCTAAGATCTTGACTTCCTTGTCTTCAGTCTGGTGCCTGTGCAAGCTGACATGGGCTACTTACCTTTTGGAAGCCGTGGGTGATTTCAGGATACCCGCCTTTAAAGACCTCACAGGGGCGCCTGGGTGGCTCAGTCGGTTGGGCGGCCGACTTCGGCTCAGGTCACGATCTCGCGGTCCGTGAGTTCAAGCCCCACGTCCGGCTCTGTGCTGACAACTCGGAGCTTGGAGCCTGTTTCAGATTCTGTGTCTCCCTCTCTCTGACCCTCCCCCATTCATGCTCTGTCTCTCTCTGTCTCAAAAATAAATAAACGTTAAAAAAAAAAAAAAAAACCTCACAACTAATAAGGGGGGAGTTAGCAGCAGAAGAATGTAGAAACCAGCACATCTGCACATTCAGGTTCAGGGTAACGTTCCCATCATCCTCTTGGTTGTCCTTGATTTCTCCTTCCTCGAGGCGCTTGTCCAATAGGTGGCCACGCCCTTCCATCTCAGCAGAGCCTAGTAGTTGAGGACGGGTGCTCACACCACTGTCTGATCTCGGGCCAGTGTCTGTGCCTCAGTTTCCTCCTCCAGAACGTGGAGATAATAATAGAACTCGATCCTGGGGTTGTTAGGAGAATTAAATGAGTTGCTGTTTCTAAATCATCTCAAACAGTGCACGGCACAAGGAAGCATAGGATGCAGGTGTTTCATAAAAGTCCGGATTATGAACCAGCCACCTAGCTGCAGTCACTTCCTACGGTATCAAAGTACTCTTGCTGAACCCCACGTCTGCTTCCTGCCTGCCAGGCTCCAAATGACCTACAGCAATAGCTCTCAAACTTCAGTTTGCACAAGAATCCCCTGGGGTGCTTGCAAAAAATGCAAACTTCTGAGCCACTCCCTGGACTCTGGTTTAAAAGGTCTGGGTGGAGCCCAGGAATTTACATTTTTAACGAGTACCCACAAGGGATTCTCATGTAGGTGGTCTGACAGCAGAATTTGAGAAAGGGAGGCTTCCCGGATGAAGTCTACTTTTAGCAAGGCTTTCAGTGACCCTGGTCAACTGGCCCTTGTCCACCATTCCAGCCTCGCCGCTCAAAACTCCACCCCTGATCCTGCCAGCCAGACCTGCGTCAGGAAAAGTAAAAAGCCCTGTTAAAGTCAAGCCCAATTGCATTTCTCTATATGACTGCTGTGTTATAGGAGATTAGGAAAAAACAGCTGAGTTGACACCCAGCAAACTCTCTGTGGCCGTGCCGTTGGGTCACCATGGGAACGACATCTCTGTGACTTAGTTCCGAGTGTGCATACAAGCCAAGAGGGGCAGAATGCTTCATGTCTCTGAGTTTCTGTTCTCTTTTTGAATCTCCCTGAGAGACCTGAACCGTTGATTTCTTCCCTCCACGTAACTCAAGGGATTGTCAGTTCTAAATTTGGGGAGAGAAAGGTGAGAGGGGTAGAACAGAGACGTAAGTAGGCCTAAAGCCAAGGGGACAACACGCTGAGATAAACGGAAACATTAAGGTCTAGGAATGCCCCTGTTTCAAACCACAAACTCATCCACATAAGAAAAAGAAAATTATTTTCTCTCACGGCAAAGCAACTTAAGCCTACTTAATGTGAGACTCCCTAAAAACTAAGTTTTCACAAACCAGTCCCAGAAATGTATAATACCTCTTTTTCCTAGTTACAGAGTCCAAGCACTTTTAAAAGGGGTTTAGTCAGAAAACAAAAGTGTCCATTAAATTCCACTATGGGAAGCTTCCCTCTCAATGAATTCCAGGTTAAACCCATTTGTTTTTGTATCTAAAGTTGACTTCATCAGGGGCGCCTCGGTGGGTTAGTCGGTTAAGTGTCCAGCTCTTGACTTCGGCTCAGGTCATGATCTCACGGTTCGTGGATTTGAGCCCCATATCAGGCTCTGTGCCAGCAGTGTGGAGCCTACTTGGGATTTTCTCTCTCTCTCTCTCTCTCTCTCTCTCTCTCTCTCCCTGTCTGCCCCTCCCCCACTTACGTGCTCTGTCTCTCTCTCTCTCAAAATAAAGAAATAAACTTTAAATAAATAAATAAATAAATAAATAGGGGCACCTGGGTGACTCAGTCGGTTGAATGTCAGACTTCAGCTCAGGTCATGATCTCACGGTTCTCGAGTTCAAGCCCCACGTCGGGCTCTGTACTGACAGCTCAGAGTCTGGAGCCTGCTTCAGATTCTGTGTCTCCCTCGCTCTCTGCCCCTCCGCCCGCTCATGCTCTGTCTCTGTCTCTCTCAAAAATAAACATTGAAAAAAATTAAATACATAAATACATAAAGAAATAAAGTTGACTTCATCAACCAACCGGGGGAGTCTACTTCACCCTCTGCCTGTCCTGGGTTGAATCGTATATCCCTTCCCCTAAACGCACGTCCATCTGAAATCTGTGAATATGACCTTAGTTAGAAATAGGAACTGTGAAGATGTAATTAAAATGTAAGGGAAGAGGAGGTCATACTGGTTTTCTGTCTCAGTCTGTCGGGGCTGCTATAACAAAAATTCCACAGACTGGGCGGCTTCTAAACCATGGAAGTTTCTGTCTCGGCCCTGGAGGTCGGAAGTGAGGGTGCTAGTATGGCCAGGTTAAGAGCCCTTTCCCGGTTCGTAGCCAGTGCCCGTTAGGCTGGGGCTGGGGCCCCTCCTAGGCTGGTAGGAGGGGCGAAGGAGGGGGCGAAGGAGGGGGCGAAGGAGTTCTCTGGGGTCTCTGTTTACCAAGGGCACTAATCCCCTACCTGGGGCTCCATCGTCCTGACCGAATCACCTCCCAAAGGCCCCACTTCCCGACACCATCGCATTTGGGTGACGATTTCAACCTATGCGTCTGGGGGGACACAAACCTTCAGACCATGAAGTCACACTGGATTAGAGCGGGCCCTCAATCCAACTACTGATGTCTTCGAAGAAGAGGAGACCCAGAGAGGAAAACACCGTGTGAGGAGAGACACATAGGAAAGAAGACGAGGAATGACACAGAGGCGAGAATGGAGGAGGCCGGCGGCCACCCCCAGGAGCTGCAAAAGGCGGGGAAGGATTCTCCTCCAGAGCCTTCAGAGGGAGCGGGCCCTGCCAACACCTTGCGCTCAGACTTCTTCTGGCCTCCAGAACTGGGAAAGAATAGATCCCTGTTGTTTGAAGCCACCCAGATTGTGGCCATGTGGTGTGGCAGGCCTAGGAAATTGCTCAGCAGGCCCCTTTCCTGGTGATAGAAAATTCATACTCTTCTTAGCCTTCAGATTGATCCGTTCAGTGTGAGAACCCTGGGGGGATGAGCTCAGATCATGGAAAACAGTAACAAACATCTTTATTTTTGAATCAGATTTCCCTCGGCAGAGCCCATGAGGGGTGCAGTGACAGTGCCCTGCAGGAAGGAAGCCCTTCCCCTGACAGGTGTCCAGTTTCCCAGAGGGGTCTGTCCTCTTCCCACCTTGCATACAGTTCTGCCGAGGCTGACGGAATCCTTGAAGCGGTCTACTAAGGCGGTGCCACATGACCCACGCGGTGCCACCCGGACTGTCTTCTAGGAGTTTTGTCCCAAGCATGGCGATGCTGGAAGGAAGAGTGGCGTCGTTCATCCACTGCTGAGCCCCAAAGGGACTGTCCACCAGGTCCTGTGCCTGGACGCCAGGAAGCAATGCAGAGGGGCTCTATTACTCTGTCCTCCGAAAGGCTGGCTCTTCTGTTGAGTTGGCCGGAAGCCAGCTTTTATTGCATGCTCCCCAAAACTGCAGTGGAGACGCTAGCCTGCATCCAGCCACCCTAAGCCCCCCTGTCCTCAAAGGGAGAGAGGGCACAGAAAGGAATTCCTGGGAGCGGCTGAGGAAAGGTCACAATTGCCCCCACACACATACACACACTGCTGCAGCGCTTGCAAAAAAGCAGCTAAAAATATAGTCATCATGTTTTTCAAAATGCCTTGGGTACAGATTTTTGACATAAATTTATTTCAGAAATCAATACAGTGCTAGATAGAGGTCTTCTCATCTGAACGACTGCCATGTCTTTCTACCGGATAAAGCACATCACACAACTTGCTGTGTTTCCCTTCTGTCTCCCTGTGCCTTTTGCGTCAGAGTTAAAGCTACTACCCCCATCATAAACACTATGCTAGTGTGTGACTTGATGCATATCCCTTCCCCTTGCCCTTTGTTATTGATCTTCAAAGACTTGTTATGATATCCCTAAACTCTCTCATGGAAATAGATGATACGGAAAAATAAACAAGCACATAGACAAATCAAATGATCTCCACAAATCTCATCAAGTGAGATTCATAAGTGATCTAAATTTAGCTTCCAGAAGCGTTTAACTTATCCTCCAGCCACAGTTTCATTGGGACTGAGGAGAAGACAGATTGGATCACCAAATAAAATACGCCCCACCCCGTCTTCCTGGATGTTGCTGAAGTTTTCATGTTATCCCCCAACTCTGACACCATTACTTTCAAACACCTGCCTTAGACCCCTGAAATACGTCTTGCCAAGTGTTCAACAGCATTCGCGAGATGAACCAAATTCCTGAACCACCGGTCAGAGATCCCAGAGACAAAGGGCCATGCCACACCCTCACCTTTCACAGAAACCTGTGGAAAGTATATGCCATACTGGTCTTGTTTTGTTTTGTTTTCATATTTTTTGACTGCATTGGTTGTGCTCACCTGAAAGAGCTCGCCCATCAGGAAGGGATTTCACAGGGTGACCATTTGGCCAGAGAAAAGCCATCTTTGTTTTCCAATCCCCTCTCCTGTCCCCAGGGCCTGAAAATAACACCAACACCAACTTCTCTCAAATCTGAGGAGCTATTGTGCGAACCTGAATAAGTCAGTTACTCTTTCTTTGCCTGGGGGAGGAGGAAACAAAACAAAACAAAACAAAACAAAACAAAACAAAACAAAACAGACGGGACTCCTCGCATAAACCAGACCGTTGCACTGAAGAGATTAATATTTTCCACAGTCAGATGAAAGATGGTATGTAAATGCAAAATGGGTCACTGTACATTATTACATTTCTATTACACTTGAATTAGTTATAAAGTGACATTTTGACTGTTTCCTCCATGTAATTCTCATAACTCCACCTGTCTGACATTTCCTTCCTCTCCGGGGCCCGTGTAGAACAGGTCCCACTTTGTGGGAGCGAGGCCACCCTGCAGAATTTCAAGAACACATTCCAGGGAAGTCTGTTGCCGAGGCACACACAGGAAATTTCAAACACTCACAGACATCAAGAGGTTAATCGCCCCAGGACTTGATCATTCAAGAACTACCCAAGGAGGAACAGAGAAAGTTCTTCATAAAAAAGAAAGAAAACTCCCAAATCCTTTCACCTCCTTCTAGCCCTCAGGGACAAAAACTCATTGAGTAACCAAATAGACACTTCCCCTCCCCCCACCTGAGTGGGCACTCAGAGAAAAATCGCGAAGATTAAAGGTTTAGCACCCATTGTCCAGAAGAAATGCAGAGAGCAGTGAGAGTACTGGGAGAGGGGAAATAGCATGCCAAGAACTGAGATTTATGAACAAGAAAAGAGAGAGAAAGAAAAGACAAAGGTAATGACCTCAAACAAACATAACCTTTACTGCACTAAGGCGAATGGCAGGCAGAATGTTTATGAGGTGGCCGTGCCCGATCCCCACGCCTGCTTTTTCCTTGGGTCACAGCCAGGAGTTCAAATGGCATCGCATATGAGATCCGACGTATTCTGGCACCTACCTCACTTTAAGATAACTAGTTCAAGCACAGATTTCACTCTATTGCATATTCTTTTGTCTTGGATAAATCCAAGGGGCATTGCCTGACCAAAGTCCCTGAAGGCTCCTGCTATAATACAGTGGCGAGAGGTGGGGGCCTTGCCCCCTCACCTGGCTCCATGGTATGATGGTTTCATAACAGTGGTGTTAGCGCCCAGCCCTGAAGACAGGCATTAATGGCCTGCCATTTGAAGCCACCGCCTCTCATTTCTCCCTGAAGTATTTCAAATACAAGAGAAAAATGAAAGCATACTCTCAGAGGCTTGCTGCCAAGGTCCTGCGTAAAGTTTTGTACACTTACCCCCAACCTCCCTCCCACTTACATCCAAGCCCAAACTTTCCCTAAAGCCCTGTGGTTAAGCTTAGAAAGTCATGCAGGATTTGTATCCTACTATTTTATGATATGTCTTTTGTTTTACTCTAAAAACATTTCAGATTTCTTACCACTCAGTGAATTTATATCCCATGAAGATGTACCAGGTCTATTCTTTGGATTAATATATTTCTCTGGATCATCACCCCAAAATGAGAGTGTGTACCCCAGTTGGAGGGGCGTGGTCTTAAACAATTGCTTCTCTTAGAGAAGCAAAGGTCCGGACAGTCGTTCTGGAGACACATTTGGGCCAGCTGCCCTATTTTATTTTCAGTTGCCACCAAGAAAGGTCTCTGGTAGATGAGCAATATTCCTGTAACTCAGTGCAAAGGGGGAAGCTTCTCCACTGTGGTGTGCCTGGCTCTCTCTCTGAGTCTCGTGATCCTCCCTGGGGAAGCTGGGGAAACATGGTCGGCCCTTGCTCCATCTCTCACACTTTAAAATAAGATAAAAACAGAGAGGGAGACAAACCATAAGAGACTCTTAACTATGGAGAAAAAACAGAGGGTTGCTGGAGGGGAGGTGGGTGGAAGGATGGGCTAAACAGAGGGCACTTGTTGGGATGAGCACCGGGTATTATATGTGAGTGACGAATCACTAAATTCTGCTCCTGAAACCATTATTACCCTATACGTTAACTAACTTGAATTTAAATTTTTTTTTTTTTTTAATGGACTTCAAGGTTCCGCATGGTCTGGTCTCTCCCCAACTCTCAATGCTATCTTCCTCTCGATCGATCGCTACATTCTCTCTTATGTCCTAATGGGCCTGCATTCTAAAAGTAGTACCTGCCATGTTGCCAATTCCCCTACTTCGGTAAGAAGGAAATGGTTCCCTTCTTGTCCATGTGAGTCTGAGGCTCTTCTCTAATAATTTGTCCAGGATCCCAACTCATCTAGGACTTGCTGTCCCCGGGGGCCTTCCTGCCACCAGTCCTTACTCTCCTGAGCGGTATGGTGGACCTCCCCAACACCCACTCGACCCTTCCCCCACTTGGTAACAGACATTCAGTCTTGTACAACTCCACTCATCTCCTGGTAATCGTCTTCCTCTTGCCACAGTTCAGGAGTGGGCGTCTGACTTTGGATCATCCAATCAGACAAAAGCCCAGGACTTTGTCTGATGGTTCGAGGAGAAACAGTCCGCGCTTCCTTTCTTTCTCTGTGGATGGACAAGAAAGCAGGTATCCTGGGGGCTCATAACAGACACTGTGTAACCAAAAGAGGAGCCCATTTTAGGACGAAGGCACAAAGAGAAAGCAAAAGGAACTGGGCTCTTGGTTATATCCCTGAGCCACTGAATTAAAGCAATGTTGAGGCCTACCCTCTAGAATGTTTATCTCCAAGAGCCAATACGAATCTTCATTATTTAAGGCAGTTTGATTTGGGATACAATATATGAGTTTCCTACCCTCAGGGAGTTTACAGTCAAGGAAAGAGAAAAATACATCACATAATGAATACTAATGTGGAGGAAGTAGAGTGTTCTGAGAGGCATAGACTTGGGCCACCTAATCCCAACTTGGAATCCACACTTGGAAGAAGTGACCATGATCTGATGGGGGGGATACACATTAGGCAGCCAGTGTGAGGGGGGAGAAGAAAGAGAAGACGAAGAATGTGGAGCTCCACACAGAGAGAACCACCTATACAGAGACTCAACGTCAGAAAAACAGTGTTTCCATGCAACCAAAAATGGCCCCATGGTTTGGTCCTGTCTTCAAATCAGCCACCAAGAGAGAGAAAGTAGATGCTTGGAGTAGATCCCACCATCCCTTTTAAATGGCGGGGCCTGATGGCCAGACCCCGGTGCCATCTTCAGCCCAAAGGCATTCTTGCACTAGCGGTTGCAAGTGGGGGCAGCAGGTACCGACCCACAGGGTTTTTGGGAGCCACACACATGGTCTCTCCACACGGCACCACAGACACTGCCAGCATCAGCCCGAAACTTCCCACTGTCGACCTCGTCGTCTACCACCAGCCAGGACCTGCTCATCAAGATACCAGATCAGAAGAAGACTCTGCTGGTATCTGGGAATAGTATATCCTTGTCCTTTGTGGATTCACCTATTTTTAACCCCCGAGTCAGTACTTGTGGTGCTCTGGCAGTCATTTGTGGACACTTGCAGATGGATGAAAAATCTGAGTCCCTTGACACACGTTTCCAGCTTCAGTCCATGCTGGGCCTTCTTGTTTCAGCTCTCCTACTGTAAAGTGCCCTTTTCACAATCTATTTTAGTGCCAGGGTGTGGGTTTTTGTGTGTGGGGGGGGGGGTTGTTTTTTGGGGTTTTTTTTTTGTTTTTGCATTTTTGTGCCTTTTTTTTCTTCTTCAGTAATTTCACTGTTTAAAATGAACCCTAAGGATAGTGTTGATGTGCTGTCTAGTGTTCCTTCATGAAAGAAGGCTGTGATGTACCTTGTGGAGCAAACAATATGCAAAATGTTGGAGAGGTTTCACTCAGGCATGAGTTATAGTGCTGTTGGCCATGAGTTCATTGTTAATCAATCAATAATATATTTAAATAATCTTTATATTTAAATAATATTTTTTTATTTTGAATATTTTTAAATATTTTAACTAATACATTTAAATAAGCTTTAAACAGAAACACATAAAACAAGATTATGTATTGATCAAAATGTTGTGACCAGTGGCTCACAGAAAGCTAACCCTGAATTTCTCCTAGGAGCAGTGGCTCAGTATTTGCTAATTCAGTGTTCACGGCAACTTTTTAGAACATAATTACCACAAATAATGAAAAGAGACTGTATAGGTTTATAGATTGCAAGGACTAGTGGATGTCCCTCTAGCTCAAGCGTTTGTTCCTATAGGAGTTAGTATAACTCCTATTTGCTCTAGCAAATAGACTTCAAATTCCATAAGGGTTCAAATACAATAGGAGTTTGTTTCTTGTTCATGTATCAGTTTTGAGCTGATGAATGAGTCAATCCAGTGACCCTCCTCCACTTGAGTCTGCAGAAATCCAGGCTGGATGGACACCACCATTATAATACGGGGCACTCAAGGGGACCTGAGCATTATCCTCATTTGATAATGAGGATATCCCAAAGGGGAAAAGAACATGCAGGAAGGCTCCTGTAGTGTTTTGATGGGCAGGACCTAAGTGGCACTCATCGTTCCTGCTCACATTCCATTGGCTAGACGTCAGTCACATGACCATACTTGGCTGCAAGGGAGGCTGGGAAATGTAGTCTGGCTGATGACCAGGAAGAAGAAAGCAAAATTTCCTTGACTGCAAGCCAGCTCTGCCAGTTTGTTTTAAGGAGCCGTATGAAGTCATGTTCATACCAAGACTTGTGACTGCCCCAGGAAGATTAATAATTTGCTCTCTCCCCTATAATTCTTCTTTAAATATTTGCTCAAAGTTTATTTTGAGGTGAAGCTACAATCTGTGTGAAGGGAGGGAGGCAGAGAGCTGCACCTTGACCTGAGGAAATCTTGCCCAAATCCTTGCTCTGGTTCCCAAGCCGCCTCCAGATGTGTGGAAGATTCCCGGCCCCTCCTAAGGGCTGCGTGAAAGTGCAGCATTTTCCTAATCCTTGTGGCAGACAGAGCCCTTGGGTGTAATGCAGCCCAAAAGCTGAGGGAAGGCCCTCAGGCCTCTGTGAACAGACACCTCTGGGAGGAGCAAACCCACGCCCTCAGACAGAGGGAGGCCACAGAGGTGCCGGGCTTCCACTGGGGACTGCCCAGCCTGGCAGCTCCCAGAGGCAAGTGGTAGGTGAGGCCTGAGTCAGACCCGACTTTACTGTCTGAACCCCTTCCCACCCTGTGAGACCAACTGTGAGGAACCCGAACAAAATGTATGAGAGGGGCTTTTCGGTAAAGGTGGCCTGGGCGAGATCAGGGAACAGAGGGACCTCACCTCCAGCCCATGTCCTAACAAGGAGGCAGCCTCTCTTCGTGCCTTGGAAGCATTTGTAAGAGATCATGTAGCCACAGGCCACCTATAAGGCCTCCTCACCTTACAGCTCCATACTCTAGCTGAAGTGAAAAGCAACACAGACAGGTGATGGCCCACGAAAAAGCACTACAGACATTGTTTTCCCTCTATTGTATCTCTTCCTAGTTGCCAAAAGAAAGACTCCTGTCCTGTAACAAGCAGCTTCATGGGGTCTGGAAAGAATCCCTAAAAGAAAAACATAACAACAACAACAACAACAACAACAACAACAACAACAACGGTATATTGAATGCCAGACCCTGGTAAACATTTGACACGTGTTGCTATACTGAATTCTCACAAGGACCTGAGAGGTAGGTGTTCTAATCTACATCCTAATAATGAGGAAACTAAGGCTCTAACGAGCTGAGTAAGTTGCCCATGCATGTGCAGCTAGAGAAAGGTTGAGTCAGGACCTTTTGTCTGATTGCTAAGCCTGTATTCTCTTTTTTTTAATATATAATTTATTTATTTATTTTTTAATTTACATCCAAATTAGTTAGTATCTAGTGCAACAATGATTTCAGGAGTAGATTCCTTAGTGCCCCTTACCCATTTAGCCCCCCCCACCACCACAGCCCTTCCAGTAACCCTCTGTTTGTTCTCCGTATTTAAGAGTCTCTTACGTTTTGTCCCCCTCCTTATTTTTATATTATTTTTGCTTCCCTTCCCTTATGTTCATCTGTTTTGTATCGTAAAATCCTCATATGAGTGAAGTCATATGATACTTGTCTTTCTCCAACTGACTAGTTTCGACTAGGCCTGTATTAACCTCCAAGCTCCATGGAAGACAACATTAGTTAGATGGTGGGTGGGGCCAGGAGAATCCCTACCTGCCTACCTTCTTGCACCTGCACCCTTCTCCTCCACAACTGAGGCCTGTCTCCCTAGAATCAGCCCCATGCTGTCCCCCCTCCCTCCCGTAGAGTTTCCCCATCACCTCTACACATTTAGGCCCCGCCCCCAGCATGAATCCCATCCTGGGGCACCTGGCAGTTCCTGGGCACCCTGTCGGAGATCACTCACCAGGTGCCTGACCTCCATTGTTGAAAGGGGGTGTCTCCGGAATGCTAGAGGGAGCCTCGGGTGGCAGAGCTGACCATACGAACGTTCTCTTCTCCTTGCTCACTTCCCTTCAGGTGGCTTTTGGAGAGTCTTGGAATTGCACCCATATCTCAGGAAGTACGCCTTCCTCTAACCTCCCCACAGGAGCTCAAGAGGTAGTGTGATCCATCAAATAAACAAAGAAGTTTGTTATTAGGCCAGTGTCAGGCCAGGAGTCTGGCCCATGCTTTTGTCTGGCAGGCTGCCATGAGTGGCTGCTTGAGCAACACAGAGATGTGGCCTTGGTCTTCACCTGTACAAACAGCCCATGTGATAGAGCTGAGCTCTAGACAGGCAGGAAAGACCTGGGGTTTCTCTTGACCCTGCCGTGATCACCCTGCTGTTTGACTTTGGACAACATCCCTCCCTTCTCTGAACCTAGGCTGTCCCCTTTTGCGGGTGGGATAGACCTGAGGGGTCTCCCAGCTTGTAAATTCTCTAAAAGAGCATTTTAATCTATGGGTCCTCAGTGACTTTCCGTGGGCAGCCATAAATGATGCAGTTAGTAGTTGTCTTGGCCTGTTCTCTCTTTGGGGCAGCCACCATGTGGCCTCATTTCAACTTTTTCCTCCTGTTTGTTTTTTCTGAAAGAAATCCTGTAGATTAGAATGGGCAGGAAGCTAGGAAGATCTTGTCAAGGCTCATCATTTAGAACATGTCCTCTTTACATTCTTTCTAGGTTTTGGGGAGGGGGTGGTTTGCATTGGCCAAGCCTTTTTCCAGGTGTTGCTAAGCCAAGTAAACACTCCTCAGCCTTTCTCCCCAACCAGTTCTTCTTCCAAAGCAGTGGTGGATTTGGCAGAGAAGGGTCAACTGGGTGCCACAGCTGGTTTTCCAGGAGTCTGGGTCATGCCTGGCTTCCCACCTGGGTTGGACTGAGTGACAACGTGGTCAAGATATTTGCCAAAGATCACAGAGCTGGGAGGGATGGCCCTCCCAGAGTGCAGGGATACTAAGAGCAGGACAAAGGGTACTGAGGGGAGTCCTGAGGCAGAAAGCATCCACAAAACCAAGGAGAGTGCTTGGGGCTGAGCTTATAGAGTTTGCTCTGAGCCTGACTCTGCCAACAGCTCCCTGGAGAACCTGTCACCACACATCCCACAGTCTCAGTCTCCTCATCTGGGAAACCAGTAAGTCTGGCCATCTGAGGTGGATGGATACTAAATTGACCTAAGTTCCTTTCCAACTGTGGGATTCTCTGCCTACTTTACAATTTAAGGGTCCAAAAATACCTCCATGTCTTTTCCCATTTGCATGCAGTATGGGGGGCACACCGAACCTCAAATGCAGCACCCAGAAATCCCTCCCCTCCCATCCCCACCCCAGCCATGCCTTGAAAAGGAGATAAGGACCTTATGATTCATTTACCTCAAAGGCAACCAAACAACGGTTTCGCAAAGGGAATCCAATGCCTCTAAAGCCACGATATGAGCCTCGCATGGGTGACTTTTATGACTTCTCTTCCTCCTTGGGACCAGAAATCTTTACCTGACCAACATTCAAGCGCCCAAATTTCCAATCTGCCTGGAACAACCCCGGGGAGTCTTAACCTTGGAGAACTACACCCCCCCCCCACACACACACACACTCCAGCCTTTACCAGATGCTTCACGGGGAAGGCGGTGGGGTGCAGACATGTTACAGCCTCTACCCTGTGACTTCCTCATCCCCTCTACAGGGAAAGTCATCCTAGAAGTCAAAACAAAGCTCCTTTCCATGCGTATTTTCTTCTCAATGGCTTAGACTGTAAAGTCATCAGGAAGCATGGTCTGGTGCTCCAAGCTCCAGACAGACAGCCTGACCTCTGTCCTGGCTCCCTGGTCTGGCCTGGGCCAGACACCGCACCCCCACCACTGTTTTCTCATCTGCAAAACAACCCGGGCCTCCCTAAGCCGGCAATGTCTGTCACTGCAAAACACCGCCCCTCCCTCCTCCAGCAGCAGCCTGTCTCCAGGAGAGGGAATCCATCGTTTCAGAGAAAGGCGTGGAAGAAGAACATAGCAGAGACTAAGAAAAGGGTTCGTTGCACGTGGGGGGCGGGGGACGGGGAGAAGATTTCAGGGACTATCTCTCTATCTTAATCTTCTCCACTCTGCTGGCCCTGGGGTGGAGGGTCTCCCCTCTGGGCTACCCTGCTCTTGGTCTGGTTCCCTTCCTAAAGGAACAGCCTGATGTGCAGATAAACAGAGGGGCCCATTGTAGATGGCTGCTGGGTGTCTCTAGGGATCAGTAACACCTTCCTCAGAAAGGCGCTTATGTAGCATTGGCTTCCCTTCCAGCCCCCACCCCTTACCTAACCAGGCTGTTTCCTCTGCCCCCACCCCCACCCTCTCACTGCTGGGTCATTCTGCCTCCCTCTCTACTGCTGTCCTGCAGCCTGTCTTCTGCTACTTAGGAGTTCTCTTCTTAAACCTGCCTTTAAATAAAACCCTGACCTGACCGTGAAGGGAAACCTGTCTCCCCATCTGTGGCTGGTATGACAAGTTTTTTGGAGCTGAGAAGCATGAGGTCGGGCCTCGGGGTTGCTGCATAATGGACCCCTTCAGTGACCCTCTGCCAGGCCTCTGGTGAGGATTTTCATCGGGTCCTTAATCCACCTCCTGCTGAGACAGCCACACCCCCAACAAGGATGCCTGTGGTAGGTTCGGAATACCTCTGGCTCTCCTACTAGCAGATAAGGAAATTTCCCCTGCCCTTCATCACTGAAGCCAGGCAAGGGAGTTCATCCTTAGGGGGAGGAAAGGTGAATAGGAGCCAGGGCAGAGAAGTCCAAGTTTTTGAAAGGGCAGACATCTTTTCTCCCCAAAGTAAACCACTGGACACAGTTTCTATGGGTCCTTGGGTAAAGTCTATGAGAATGGATCTCAACGCTGGCTGCACATTAGGGTCCAGATGATTAAAGGGGAATCTCTAGGGGTGGGAACCAGACATCGGCTAACTTTGAGAGCCACTGATCTAAAACAGTGCCTCATCTGGTAGCTTGGGAAACACAAGTCAAGAAAGGGGAAGTGACTCGCCCAAAGTTAAATGGCCAGTTGGGACAGAGCCCTGACCTGAGTCAACCTGGGGCTCTTAACTTTAAATTCATATGTCTTCCCAGCATGGTTTTCCCTCCGGTTGCTATGAGAAAGGAACTTAATTTCAGGTACACATTAAAATTATCTGGGGAACTTTAAAAATAGATGATAATAGGTCTCCTCCTGAAGTTCTACTTTAATTGCTCTGGAGTATGGCCTGCGTATACATATTTTTTGAGGTTCCTTGAATGGATTTGAATATGTAGTCATGATTAAGAGAAGTCCTGCGTTAAAGGCAAAACTCAGAAAAAGAAAAAGAAAAGAAGAGGGAGAGAGAGAAGGGAAGAAAGTAATGCTACGGAGGTCAAGGAAGGCAAAATATTCCTCTAGGATAAATCTTGCAATCTGTCAACATAAACGAGGGCTCTCGAAGGAGAAATAGATGTAGATACTTACAAGTGGTACAAATGCTTTCCAAGGGAGGGAACAGTATGAGCAGGGCTGGGACCGGAGACCTCGCTTTTCTAGCAAGTTCCCAAGTGCTTCTGCTGCTGCTGCTGGTCCCTGGGAGACACCTTAAGAACCACTGTGCTAGGGCAAGGCCCAGAGCTAATGCAGGGGCTTCCAGAAAAAGTAGCATG
This sequence comes from Herpailurus yagouaroundi, assembly GCF_014898765.1. Lineage (NCBI taxonomy): Eukaryota > Metazoa > Chordata > Mammalia > Carnivora > Felidae > Herpailurus > Herpailurus yagouaroundi. The sequence continues at coordinate 75,241,465 of NW_024412403.1, read as the reverse complement.
AGATTGTGAGGAGTCCTTGGGCAGTGGGACTGGGGAGGAAAGGGAGGGCAGTTTAGGGAATGATCCGCGGATGAGTGCACTGAATGGGGTGACCAACTAACTGAATGTGGAGAAAATAGAAGCAGAGACCAGGGCGAGTGGATTTTGGAGTCTAAACAACCAAGACAATGATGGTTCGATCCCTGGAGCAGAGGAGACAGGAGGAGGGGGCAGGCATATGGTGGCTGAGGGGGTGCGGCTGGAAATTCGAACACCGAACCTCTGATTCGAGCGCCCTGCAAGTCCATGACCTCTGATTCAGGGCTAGGGTTTGCCCTGCTCCCCTAAAAGTTAGGGGAGCTTCTGCCCTAAAACTAAAACTCTTCTCCTCCTAGAGGGTGGGGGTTGGGCTGAGCCAGAGAGACCCTCATCCACCCACCCAGAGTTTTGGGCCCCCCTCCCCTTTGGGGGGCTGGAGGAGGGGAAGGCAGGGTTGTATCTCCTCAGGTCAAATCTGGGAGGCAGAGTCATCAAGCTTGTTATGTTACTCACACTAAAACTCATTTTGCTCCAACCCTCACTCTTCCTTTTCCTCTGCCTTCGCCTTCCACAGAATGCGTTCCCTGAAGCCGGGGTCCTAGGTCTTGGCCACACTTTAGATTCATCTGGGGAGCTGTAAAATGTCCTGACACCAAGGCTACCTCCCACACCAACTGAAACCGAATCTCTCTTGGGACGCCTGGGTGGCTCAGTCAGTTGAGCATCCGACTTCGGCTCAGGTCATGATCTCACGGTTCATGAGTTCAAGCCCCGCGTCGGGCTCTGTGCTGACAGCTCAGAGCCAAAAGCCTGCTTCAGATTCTGTCTCTGTCTCTGTCTGCCCCTCCCTTGCTCACGCTCTCTCTCTCTCTCACTCTCAGAAATAAATAAAACGTTAAAGAAAATTAAAATTAAAAAAAAAAATCCCTGGAGTAGGCTCCAGGCATCAGCTCCCTGAGTGATTGAGAAGGGCAACCAGGACTGAGAACTGGGCCCAGCAGGGTGTGCATAGGTAGCCTTCAAATAGCCTATTTATGTAAATGGCATTTCCTCCCTAAGGAAATGGTTTGAATGTGTTGAATATCACCCCTCTTCTCACACATGGAAACTGGTCAAAGGACCGGCTGGCCTTTCTGACCCAGGGGCCTACAGTGCAAGTTCGGGGCAGAAGCTGTTTACCGTAGCTGTGGTTTATGGAGCTGGAGGCCATGCCCTTGGAAGGGAGAGGCTTGAACGCCCAAAGTCCAAGCAGGCCTTCACGCGAGGAGGCTGGCCCAAAGCGGAGTGTGGGAGGGAGATGCGTGGGGAGGGATGTGGCAGGGTTCAGAGCCACACCAACAGGGTGGCTCAAGGGACCTGACAAACCCCTGGGGAGGAAGAGTGGGTGAGGGTGATGCGTGGTGTTCTGTATGGATCTGGGCAACCCCCTACAGCTGCCCTCCAGGCACAGGTGATGGTGGGGAAGCCAGGAGGGGGCAGTGTGACAGGGTTGTCCTTCCTGACTCAGAGTCCCAGAGGCAGACAAGACAAGGAAGCTTGCTGGGGAAGGATTAAGGCTAGGAGCCACTGGGATTTGGGAGTCCTTGAAGCTTGTGCAATTTGGGGTGGGGGAGTGGGGGGAGGCATCTTTAAGAAAAAGAATACCAAATGGAAGGAGCTGGGGCCCATGAAGGCCCTGTCAGGGAGCTCTCTAAGGTCCCTGTATGTCCACTCTGGTTCAAATGCTGACATTTTGTGATAGGACATTAACTAAGGGTTTCCTTTCCAAATCTTGTCACGCCTCCCCGAGTTGTGCCTGTGTGATCATCGGTACTGCGATCTTTGGGACTCCCTAAGACCAGGGAGGCCAGTCATCCATTCTATTTCTCAGGAAACAAAGACAGAGAGAGGTATCAGAGGTCACTCACACAACACATCCATGACTGTGCCCCCTACAAGCCAGCTCTGCATGCCATTAACTCTTTCCACAGACTCATACTAAGACCATGACAGGGCATGGTGCTGGGCATGGTAGGCACCACAGTGACCCAGACATGGCCCTGGCTCTAGAAAATGGCAAAACCTTGCCCTCAAGCAGCTTGGTGAGGAGGCCTACTGAGGCAGATCATTACAGTGTGAGGAGCACAGGAGAGAGGGCAAGAGACACTCGCCTCAGGCAATGAGGGTAGGCTTTCCAGAAGGGCCACAGGAGAAGGGAACTGAGAGAACATGCCAGGGAAATTTCCAGTCAGGGAGAGTCGTTCCTGCACTGCGAACAGTGACAACATTGACTAAGCACCTACCGTGTCCCAGCACTTGGGCTCATCATTACATGTTTTAGGCCAATGAGTCTACACATCAACCTCACAAGATGGGTCCTATTATCATCCCCATTTTACAGACAATGAAGCTGAGGCCCAGTGAAGTTAGGAGCTTGCTCTCAATTCACAGCTACTTAAGTGGTGGGTCTGAGCTGCAGGGCCAATGTAGGCACAGAACAGTGAGGGGAGAGTTTGGGACATTTGGGGAACTGCAAGAAACTCAGTGTCTCAGGCACAGGAAGCCCAAGGGAAGTCGGCAAGGAAGAAGACTGGGGAGGCCCAAAGGGCAGGATGGGTCCAGAAGGACAGAGAAGAACAGGTAAAGGAGTTTGGGCTGGGCCTAAAGAGGCAGGCTAGATACTGAAGGTCTGTAAGCAAGGGTACAACACCATCAGTCCTAGGCTCTAGAAAGGCTCCTCTGAGTAAGATATGCTTATGGAAGATGGCTTAGAAGCCATTTGATAGGAGCAAGGGATCTCCAACGATGCTACTGCAGAGTCCTGGCAAGTTCATGCAGCATCAGCCAAGGCCGAGGGTTGAGCTCAAAGCTCATTGGGCTCCAAGGACCAGCTTTACCAGCCTGAGGGTGTGGAGCTGGGGAAGAGAGGGGGAGCAGCATTGTGCCACAGAAAGTGCTCTGGACTTGGAACCAAGAAGCCACATTCCCACTGGCCACCTTCGTGGACTCAGTCGAATCCCTTGACCTCCCTGGGTCACAATTCCCTCATCCGGAAAGCAGGTATAATCACTCTTGCTCTGTCTGATTCACCCTATTTTCGTGAAATTCAAACAACATATGGCACATGAGAAAATGGTCCAAGTGTCATTGGCAGTATGATGGAAGTCTTGAAACGTCTGCACAATTAATTTGACAGCCCAGAAACCAAGGGCTGCACACTTCTGGCCTAAAGTGGTTTCCTTTGCGTTTCAACAGGCCTCACAGCTCACACGTGGCCCTTCTTCCTATTTGCACAGGACCCACCGAATCCTCCCCCTTCTTCATAGCACGGCCCGAGCACCACCTCCTCCATGAAGCTTCTCCAAGGCTTTCTTCAGACCCCAAGCTGGAAATACCCTCTTCTTCACCTGAAGGAATGCTACTCTGAGTCTTCCAGAGTCTCACTTCTTTCTATCTTTGATTTAGCTGCAGTCGGTTATACAGCCTGCCCGCCACCCCCAGAAACCACCCCCCACCAGCTGCTGCAACTTTGTTGAATGACAGACCTACAGGGGGACTGTGGCTCCACGCAGAAGTCTGGGAAGGCAGCAGCCTGGACCCACTTGAAGGGGCAAGAGGGCCTATGTGGCAGCGTGAGAGGGTCAGAGGGATGGAAGGCTGAGACAGCCTTTTGGATTCGACTCTTCTCCAGGGACAAACAGAAGAGATGGCAGTGAGAATAACCATATTCACCAACAATTGGGAATACTTATTCCCCGACAACTTACTACGTGTTTTACTGAATCGTCTCCTTCAGTCCCCACGGCAAATCCATCCAGCACTAGCACAGGGCCTAGGACGGAGACAGTGCCCAGGAGATGTAGGAAAAGACATGACAGCTGAGGAAACTGGACACGGGGAGGTGAAGTGACTTGCCTAAGGTCACACACTTGACAGGCAGCAGAGAGGAGATTCAGGTCCGTCTGGCGTTCCTACTTTATACTGTGCCTCAAAGAAAAGATGCCAGGCTGTGGGCACTGTGAGGGAAAAGCAGGCGTGCTGAGGGAAGGTGCTCTGCTCTGCATTGGCAGGAGGGGGGTGCAGCTCGAGAATCCAGGAGAGCACCACTCCCGGCATCGGTCCTGCCTGGCCAGCCTTCCCCAGCCTGAAAAGAGTCAAGTACACGAGTCATGGGTCCCCCAGAGGAGGGGGGATGGTTTCAGACTCCAAGACCAGCAGAGTCCTACACACAAGGAGTAATGGAGCTTTACTTGCTGTTCCAGACATTTCCTCATCAGCCTTTCTTCTGGAAGGATCTGGGCACTCAGCTATGTTTACATGTGCCCAGCCTGACAGAAGCCCTGTTTATTAAAAAGGATGGAGTGGACTTGGGTGTTCTGGGGTCTGTCCTCGTCTCCCTTGGCTCGGCCGGTTGAGAGAAGATGGGACACGAGACAGAGAGGCCAGGAATGTGCAGCAGAAAACCCACAGCCTTTGCCTGGGAGAGCAGGAGCGAAGCGGATCCTGTCTGACGGATCCCAGACCCCTCCACTGCCCCTGCTGACATTTGATAAATGCTTCCTGTGAAAATGTTTACCCAGGAGGAAATGGATCATGCTTCCCCTTCCTACCACGAGGGTGGGAAGAGGGGCCACACAGGTCCCATAAATTCCACCAGCTGTCCGTGCTCACTGCCTCACCTCCCTGGGTGCCCCGGAGGGGGTGAGACAAAGGTGCCAGACACAGACAGAGCTAAACAGAAGGCAGGTATGCAGCCAGGCGACCACGTCTATGGAAACACATCTATGTCCATTTGTCACTTTTATCTCCTATTTTTCCCTCCATTTCTTTTAAATTAAGTCGCCATCTGTCCTTGTTTCATCCAGAAAGTCCTAAAGGAACCATCAGGAGTTGGCCCCTTTTCATTTTTCCCTGCTTGGAAGGTGATGTGATGGGCGGATCTAGCAACCTGTCACGACGGATCTTAAATCTTGGGAGCAGAGGTGTCCACGGGTCTGGAAAAACCATTTGCTTCCCCAGCAATCAGGGTCCCTTGGTTCCGGTCTCCGTTGTGCCGCTGTCTCTTTGAGAGGCAGCTGGAGGTATTGAGAAGAGGGTGAGATCAGGAGCCGGAGCAGCCCGTAGGGCCCTGATGTCATCACTTATTCACTCTGTGACCTGGAGCGGCTCCCATGACCCCTGCAAGCCTGGATCCCCTCCCCAGTGACATAGAGATAATGTTACTACCTACAACACAGTTTCCTGGGAAGGTCACGTAAGGAGACATGTACAAATGCTTTGAAATGGTAGAATAATGCACGGTTATGGGGCTCTTTTAAGCCAAGGAATTTGGCCAAACTGTCCTTCTACAAAATGGGTACAATATGTTGCATTAAATAATAAAAGAAAATTTGGTAATGAATTGAACATATTCAGAACCTCCTTAAGAAATGCAGATTAAGGACCCTAGAATTAAAGGAAGGCAACATTCATATTTTTTCTCCTTTTCCATTGTTATTTTTTCCTCAGTTGCTTTATTGATATCTATGAGGGAATAAAGAGACATATATTTGAAGAATCTGGTATTACAATGCTTGTGAGTACTCTGTTCAACACATGCATATAATTTATTGAGTATAAATAAAATATTATGCTTTGGGGGCACCTAGGTGGCTCAGTCAGCTGAACATCCAACTCTCGATTTCAGCTCAGGTCATGATCTCGTGGTTCATGAGTTCGAGCCCTGCGTGGGGCTCTGTGCTGACAGCTCAGAGCCTGCTTGGGATTCACTCCTCTCTCTGCCCCTACCCCACTCATTCTCCCTCCCTCCCTCCCTCCCTCTCTCTCTCAATAAATAAACATTTAAAAAACCATATTCTTACAGTGTATTGAATCAGAAACTCTGGGGGACTGGACCCAGAAACCACATGATTTTAACCCATGTGCCCTAGGTTCTTCAGCATGCTGAAGTTTGAAAGCCATTAATCTGGAAGCCCCATAATGTGCTACAGAAGAGTCATGCAAACCTTCTCTCTATGTCCTTTAGCAGCCAATCCCTGGAGCCCCCTGAAAGAGGAGACTTGGCACACAGAAGTCTATTAAAGCCCGGGGCACCTGGGTGGCTCAGTCGGTTAGGCGTCCGACTTTGGCACAGATCATGATCTCACAGTTTGTGAGTTCGAGCCCCGCATCAGGCTCTGTGCTGACAGCTCAGAGCCTGGAGCCTGCTTCAGATTCTGTGTCTCCCTCTCTCTCTCTGCCCCTCCCCTGCTCGTGCTCTCTCTCTCTTTCAAAAATAAATAAACATTAAAATATTTAAAAAAAAAAAAAAAAAAAGAAAGAAATCTATTGGAGCCCAAGTCATGATGCCCCAACTTCCAAGGCTTCACATCTATAGACCTGATTCTGGAAAAGGCAGGTGGGAGATACCAGGTCCAGGGCCAAGTCTTGACATTGAGTTGAGACCACAGCAGAGGTCAGCACCAGCAAGCACGGCTGATGTATGACACTAAAGTAATAAAAAAAAGGCCACCGTGCCCTGAATGGAGGGGGAAGGAGGGAGGCTGCAGGTGACATCAGAAGCCAGGTTTCTAGGCAACGGACCCAGGCCACAGGAGCAAGGTAGGAGAGAGGCAGTGGAAGGAAGCAAGCAGGTCATTACAGAGTCTTGGGCTATAAGAGTTACGATGACTTGGATATTTCCTTTTCATCAGGATATCGCTTCCTCTGGGTTTCTGGGGACAAATCTTGTGCCTTGGAGACCTTCTGAAAGGATGGATGTGTTCTCAGTTTCCAGGGCAGTCGTGCCTTGTCTATCAGTTAACAGGATCCCATGACTCTCCTACAAGGTACTACAGTCGTGTGAAGAGATGTTGGGTATTCCCACGGGGCTGACCTCCCACTTACTCATCAAGATGACCTAAACGTACAGTATTCTATGGTGACTGTGGCTCTGAGGCACCCTGCATCAGATGTGCTGAGTGTCCGCAAATACATAAACGTTCCAATTCCATTATGTTGCCTGATTCCAGCCTCAGGCCCTGTGAGCAAGACAGGACGGGCTATCATTTCTCAGGTGAGTAAACTGAGGCTCAGAGAGGTTCCAGTAATTTCCAAAGCCACACCGTGTAGAGTTCATAAATGGGACTCTGGGTCTCCTGGCTCAAATTTCCCTCCACTGCAACTTTCTCTGCAAGTTTCCAAGAAACTTGACTTTGGAGACACATCTAGAAACTTTCTCCTCGGCACCTCGAAGATCTATGGAGCTCTTCCTTCTCATTTTCTGATTACAAACAACATCCATATTTAATACTTTGGCAGATGAGTGAGGGTGACCAACCATCTCGATTTCCCCAGGCCTCTTCCAGCAGTGTCTCTGGGGGATTAAGCTGCAGGTGCCCACAGTGATAGCTGGTTGAATGACAGGCACTTTACTGGTTGGCTTCCTTCCTTTGTGGCCCTGTCCATACCTCCACCTGTGCTCCCTCCTCCTCCCCAATAGGCCGTTTGTTGTCCCAGGGTCTGCTTCTGGCAAAACCCAAACTAAGAGCCTCTTATTTCCTGTGAAATTGGTTAAAATTGTATCCTTTTGGGGCGCCTGGGTGGCACAGTCGGTTAAGCGTCCGACTTCAGCCAGGTCACGATCTCGTGGTCCGTGAGTTCGAGCCCCGCGTCAGGCTCTGGGCTGATGGCTCAGAGCCTGGAGCCTGTTTCCGATTCTGTGTCTCCCTCTCTCTCTGCCCCTCCCCCATTCATGCTCTGTCTCTCTCTGTCCCAGAAATAAATAAATGTTGAAAAAAAAAATTAAAAAAAAAATTGTATCCTTTTTAATTTTTTTTTTTTTAAGAGAGAGAGAGAGAGAGTGTGCTGGCAAAGGAGGGGCGGGCGGTGGGGGGAGGGAGAGAAAGAGTGAGTCTGAAGCAGGCTTCATGCTCAGCACAGAGCCAGCACAGGGCTCCATGAATCCCACAACCGTGAGATCATGACCTGAGCCCAAATGAAGAGTCAGATGCTTAACCCAATGAGCCACCCCTACCCAGGCGCCCCTAAAACTGTATCCTTTTGACTAATACGAAAACTAAGACTCAAAGAGATTAAATAACTCATCTAAGGTCACATAGCAAGCGAGCATATGATATATCCCAGGCCTGAGCCCACACACTTCTGACTGCAAGTTCACGCCGGTCCTGTCTGGATCCTGGGAGAAGAACAACACAAGCACGCCACTTGATCACAGGGACATGGCACACCCCTACCCCTACACTCACCCCACTCAGGAAACGGGGAACTTTCTCCAAATCAAGGCTGACAAATGGGCCGATGATTTGGTCCCCCTCAGTTCTCACCAACTTCCTATTCATTTTAAAATGTCCCTCTTGGGGCGCCTGGGTGGCGCAGTCGGTTAAGCGTCCGACTTCAGCCAGGTCACGATCTCGCGGTCCGTGAGTTCAAGCCCCGCATCGGGCTCTGGGCTGATGGCTCAGAGCCTGGAGCCTGTTTCCGATTCTGTGTCTCCCTCTCTCTCTGCCCCTCCCCCGTTCATGCTCTGTCTCTCTCTGTCCCAAAAATAAATAAACGTTGAAAAAATAAAATAAAATAAAATGTCCCTCTTCCAGCTCTCCTTGTGAACTAAGGACAGAAATGACAGTGACCAGCCGTGTGAAAATCCCATACTCCACATGTGAAGGTAGGTGCAGACCAACAAATAGGAAGATACCCTTTCTGAATGTAGAGATGCTAGTCGAATGTTGTCTCCACATCGCTTATGCGGATCCACAAAAAAATGGCTTTTGCAGCCACACTTGCAATTTGTGACAAGTTTTGCACATCATTAGGATGAGGGAAGCATATGCAGCCATTTGTTGGCATAAGCGGGGGTGTGTGGCTGGATGCGGGCGCTTACTGACAACCAAACCAGACCCCGGAAGCTTGCAAGTTCTGCTGTGCCTCGGAGCCGTCCACGAACCCAGGTGAGGTTTTGGCTCCGCGAAGAGGTAACTCGATCCACGTTTTAAGCAAAAGGGAATTCTCATGGTCAGGAGCAGACGGATGAGGTAAATCACATGAAATCGGCCTAAATTTGTCAACAGCCATCAGCAAGGTTTCTGCCATCGATGTCCAGGATTCCGGTTGTCTATTGCTGTATATCAAACCATCCTAAAATTCAGTAGATTAAAACTACCATTTCATGAGATCTCATGAGTCATGATTTTTATGGGTCGGGAATTCAGGCGGGGCTTGGCCAAGCCGCTCTGTTCCACATGGCACCAGCCGCAGCTCTTCGGCGGCATTCAGCGGGCGGGCGGGCTGCTCTGAAGGGTGTGAGTTAGGTTGACTCGCATGGCAGGCTCGTGGGTGGGTCAGAAGGCTGGGCTCAGCGGGGACTGTGGATCAGAGAGCGAAGTCTCCAGCGCATACGGCGGAAGCTACATGGCTTTTTTATGACCCAGTTTGGGAATCTAGGGGTCACTTCTGCCATCCTCCTTGTCAAAGCAGCCATAGCAGATTGAGGGGAAAGGACTTAGACGCAGCCCGCTCAACGGTCGGTGTGTAAAAGTGCAAGTCCAGTTTAGGTTGGAAGCAAAGAAAGGAAGTCAGAGCCTGCAGGCTTTCTCTGACTCCGAGAGAGTAGCTGCAGTCACTTTGCCAGAGGATATGTGACCTGGGTCACAGACAGAGAGGAGACTGGGAAAGGGGAGAACTGGCATGGCTGAAATCTCAGCTCTCCTGATGGTGCTCCCCGCTCTCCTCATTGTGCTCCTGCCAAAATCCCTGCTCTCCTGACAGTGCTCCCTCCTTCTGGCTTTACCCAGCCAGCAAGCAGCTCTGCCCCTGGCGCTGCAGTCATGACTAAAGAGCTGAGTGAGGGGTCTCACCTGCTCCGGGACACTGGTCCTCTGGAGCTGAGAAAAAGACAGGCCAGTGGAGAGGATTTGGATGATTTGAGCGAGGTGCAAATCAAGCAGGAGACCGAGGAAGAGGGCCTGGTGTTGCTCACACATGAAGGATCTGTAGCTGAGGTGAGGCTCCATGGGGCCCCGTCAGCAGGGCCGGATGCCTCCCCCCAGGCAAGGCCACCCTGTGGGCTTCGATCCCGGTGCTCCTGTCCAGTCCTGGAGAAGAGAATTGGCACGATCTCTTACACATCTGTGGATCCATGCCTGGCAGGGGTGTGTCCTCAGAAGACGCCAACAGAAAATAAACTCATCGATTTAATGCTCGTTTTCCTTCTTCCTTTCTTTGCTTCCTCCCTTCCTTCCTTCCTGCCTGTCTTCCTGCCTTTCTTTCTTTTTGACTTTCTTTCTGTCATTTTCTACATTAGAGACCTAGAAGTAGACTGCCTGGGGCGGGGGGAGGGAGGGTGGTAATGAAAGGAAGGGAAAGAAAGGGACCTGATGCTGCCAGAAACAAGCTTCGGGCCTTGAACTGTGGCCCAGCCCAGTGACCAGGAGTGGGCTGACCCCACAGAGACACCTCAGCCGTCATCTCTTCACCCGAAATGAATTTGAAATGTTTGACACGGTCCTGAAGGGACTAATTATTTCCTTCCAAATTTGCATGGATTTGAATAAATAGCTGGATGGATGAAATTAACATTACCTGGGAACCCCATGCTAACACATCCTAGGCGCTTTCATATATACCAATCCACCAGTCCCTACAAAAGCTCCAGGGAACACGTGCACTCATCCTTCTATTGCCATAGAAGAAATTCCAAATGAGTTTAATGAACACTGAGATTTGACGACTTTGAACCACTGCTCAGGCTTGGTGGGGGGGGTTCAGGGGGGGCTCTGCAATCCCCATGCTCTCCCTTATGTGGCGTGAACACACAGAAGCAATGCAGGCTCCTCCCTCACCTCCGGTCCGTCAGCAGACAGGTCCCAACTATTCTTCATTCTCAGAGTCCTTCCATCACTCGCCCTGTGTCAGGGTCTTCCTTGTTTTGTCGTTCATCCTTTGTCACCTTGGCTATTGTGCCAGTGTCCCGGCCAGTCCCGTCTCTACGCCCTCCAGTCCCTCCTCCATGCCATAACCAGAGAAAGCTGAAACACAGAGCTGAACAGAGAAGTCTTTTGCCCGTGAAGTTTCAATCACTCTCACAACTTACAGAATAATTTCCAATCCTGAAGCCGGGTATTCAAAGTGGCTAGAATCTCCTCCTAATCAGCATGTCCTATATTACCTACCACTCTGCCCTTTCACCACTGGTTTGCAAACCAGAGGCTACAAAACTCTGAGCATTGTTCTCGGAGAAGAGAGGAGTTCTATGTAATATTTTGAAATTTTCTATTTTTGTGTCAGAGGTGATTTTTTTATTTAATTTTTTTTTAATGTTTTATTTATTTTTAAGACAGAGAGCATGAGTGGGGATGGGGCAGAGAGAGAGGGAGACACAGAATCTGAACAGGTTCCAGGCCCTGAGCTGTCAGCACAGAGCCCGACGCAGGGCTCGAACTCACAAACTGTGAGATCATGACCTGAGCCTAAGTCGGACGCTCAACCGACTGAGCCACCCAGGGGCCCCAAGAGGTGATCTTAAGGAAAGACAGCGAGAATATCCACCTTCTGATCAATCCTACCTCTCTTTTTTTTTTTTTTTTTAATTTTTTTTTTTTTCAAACGTTTATTTATTTTTGGGACAGAGAGAGACAGAGCATGAATGGGGGAGGGGCAGAGAGAGAGGGAGACACAGAATCGGAAACAGGCTCCAGGCTCTGAGCCATCAGCCCAGAGCCCGACGCGGGGCTCGAACTCACGGACCGCGAGATCGTGACCTGGCTGAAGTCGGACGCTTAACCGACTGTGCCACCCAGGCGCCCCATACCTCTCTTTTTTAATCTCTGCATCATTTACACTTGTGTTGGCAATCTCTGATGTTGGATGGACAAACCAAGTGACACTTTTCAACTTTTAATGCAGAGTTTCTCAAACAGGGGTTCCAGGGCGCTTGCTCATGGGTCCTCAAATTCCTCTCTACATCCCAGCTGTGGATCAGATCACAAATTCCATTTTAGCCATACCCCTATTTCATCACCTCGATTCTCATTCCCCCTTTCGTTTGGAATGCCTTTCCACATCATCCACACTCAGCTCCTGCCCACCACCACCCCTAAGCCACATCATGTGTATGACTAGGGACAGCACGGCATAGAGCTCCAGATATAAAGACTCTCCAAGCTAGAATGCACATTGTAGGCCACCCAGTTTATTGCACTTCACTTATAGATAGGAAAATCAGGGCCCAGAAAAGAGAAGTAACAAGTCTAGGTCTAGGATGCAGGCCTCCTGACACCATATATGGTGCTCTTTTTTTCACATCTGGCAACATCCTGATCACTTTCTGTAAAGTTTTCTCATCCATTTCTGCATTGAGTCTCTAGAATGGCTGAATGAAGAGCAAATCCTTAGTTGCCCTATAACCACGGTTGATGGAGCCATAAAGCTACAGTAATTACCTAACATGTTCATATGTCTGAAGCACTACAACGGCATATCTCAAGGGAGCTACATGCTGGAGGCATTTAGAACGTCCAAAGCATTTTGCATTAGACAATGGAGGCTGTTCCAGTTAACGCCATTCAGATCCATCCACTCTTGAGAAGCCCACAATCATACGCTGATTTACCGAATCTACTATAAAGGTCCCAAATCAATTCTTAAACATTTCTGCAAACCAGGACATTATATAGAGGCAATAAAGCAGTTAGTTCAGTGCTCTGAACTTAGTAAATATTCAATAAATGATCTGAATGAATGGATGCCCCATGGACTCAAAGCTAGGACACCTGAGTTCCAGTCTTTCTTCTACTAACGGGTCATAAGGTCTTGGGAAAAATCACTTCTCCTCACTAAACCTCTATCTGTTCATCTGTAAAATGGGGCATTTGGACCAACTCATCTTTTTGCAGCAAATCCCTTGCAGATCTAGAATTCTACAATTTCATGAAAATGCTAAATCCATTTATACTATTGATGTCAAAGAAAAAAGAAGGTGAAACTAGTATTGGTTAAGTGTTCTTATTTTATGCTTCATTGCTTATTTTATGCATTATTATATATGCTTTCTGATCTCTTACATAGTTTAATTATCATAACTAACTTTCGAAGCAAATATCAGCATGTTCTGTTTCTACACTTCGGGGAAACTGCAGTTTTATTAACTTGAGAAGACTTCAACTTCTAGTCTTGATAGAATTACAACCACTTTAAGACACTGGGAAATAAGCAGTGTAAAACTGTAATTCCCAAGAGAAAAGATCAATGAGCTGAGCCTTAAAGTAACTCTGGATTTATGCTGGGAGGCAATTTCCATCTGGAAATCACAAGCATAGTCTAGCAGCCTTGCTAAGCAGGGGAGACAGAGTCCAGAGACTTGAGAAGACTGAGGTGGCTAGGAGTTGAGGATCAATTCCAGAAAGGAGAAGAGATACACAGAAAAGAACATCACAAATCTGCAGAGATATCCTCTTGAGTCTGCTGCGTATTAGGTCATGGGTGTATAAAGTGAAATTCAAGAAGACCAAGCAAAAGAAATGACCAGAAAATAGTGGTAAGCTGAACAACCCAAAGCTCTCTCAAGGTGTGGAAATGGTTGTGTACCGACCAAAGTGGAGAGTCTGTGGCAACACCTGGGGCATTCAATGGAGAGCCTAGAGGAGTTACACCTGAGTAAAGTGGCTGAACTATTCTTCGAGTGACGGTTACTCTGGACCCTCCATAACAAAGCTTAAAGACAGGACTCAAAGGGATCAAACTATTTCCTGAATAAATTAACTGCCTGCCAAAACAAAGTCTAACACCTTTAAAAGAAGATAGCAAAGTCCAAATGCTTAACAACATAGCTACACAATGTCTACCACATAATAAAAAATTATTAGACATATAAAGAAGCAAGAAAATGTTCACCCATAACCAAGAGAAAAAATAAGTCAATAAAAACAGACCAGTAACTGACAAAGATGATGTATAAGTGTTTAAGTGACTAGATAAGACCCAACAAAGAGTGAGTAGAGAATCCAAACTCAAACCCAGGTCTCCTGACACTTTTGCATAGGACTCTTTCCATGTATGTGTTCACCGGTCTCTCTGCATCTGTGGCAATTCCTAAGGTTTTACCATGACAATCCCAAAGCAATTTTCCTATACTTCTGGTCTTCACTCTGGTTAGAACGTCTCAGAAGCTTGCAAAGATAAACACAGATATGAAATCTGTGAAGGCCAATCTCTGATCAGGGACCAGCACAGGCCATCCTCATGGACAGATTTCAACAACACTGCAACAGGGCTCTCTTGTCTCTCCCCAGACAATCCTATGACACTCACATTGGAATTCCCCATAGCCACTCCTAGGTCATATCTCTGGCTAGAGGAACTCTACAGTAGGGGCTGTGTGGCTCAAGAGAACGTTGGAAACAGTGTGTGAATGGTGGGAGCCCATACCAGGGAATGAGGCCTCAACTCCACCTCTGAGTTGGCCAAAACTTAAACCAGGAGTAAAGGGGAACACAGAAAGTGTCACAGGCTGCTGTCAGCCTTCAGAAAGGTGCAAGGCCCCCTCACCCCGATGCTGGGATTGCACTCATGGGTGTACTGCCTACGAGTGTTTGTGAGACAGTGGTTTGGGGAATACAGACACAGGGTCACCTCCCAGGTTGGGGGTGCAGTTTTCCTCCCTGCAATTTACTACATAGGTTGTTACCAAAGCAAATATCAAAGCCCTGCAATTTGCTAATTACAGGCGGGATCCTGGGCTTGTGGGCCCAATTAACCACTTGTTCCTCATTTTCTCTGTGTGACCCGCCGGCTGCACCCACAATTACCCACTTGTCTTTTAACTCCCCTGAGAGCTGGCTGACTCACCTCCAATTCACTCCCACTATCACCTCCAGATGGCCTTTGGTATCTTTTTGCTTTCCAGGTTCCCCCCACTCACCTATTATCTCTCTCTGCATCAAAGGCAGACGTCTGGTCTCCCCGTGTTGGGGCTCTTACGTGATTTCCTGAGCTTGCTCCTTGCCTAGACTTGAGCCTACAAGGCAGGAAGAACTCCTGTTGGTCTGGGCATCTTGCCTAGCTCACCCAAGGAAGCTCAGGACGCTTTGGCCACATCCAGCCTCTGCCCCCAGACACAGAAGGAGTAAAGAAAGTTACGGCTTCTCTGGAACCTGCCCACTGCCAAAGCCCTTGCCCACACTCTCCATCAAGGCATCCCTGGCTCCCTACCTCATTCGGGGCTGGATCCAGGGACACTCAGTGCCAGTCCTAGGGAAGGAGGTCCCAGGAGCTACCGGCAGTAGTTCTCCAGGGAGACGCAAGTCAGAGAAGGAAAAGGACTTTCTCATGACCTTCTGCTTCATTAGGCAGTCTACCTGGCAAGCAAAAATTTCCAGTAAACTTGTTGATGATTTACTATGTCAGTGGTTCCTATCCTTTTTTTGTGTGTCACAGGCATTTTTGAAAATCTGATGAAAGTTCTGACCCCTCTCCAGGAAGACAGTTTATATTCATTCATTCATTCATTCATTCATTCAATCATCCACCAAATATGGGGCACGTACGTGCTGGGTACTGTTGCAGGGATTAAGGAAACATCAGTGAGCAAAAACAGACAAAAATTCTACTCTCATGGAGCTTACATTCTAGCAGGAAAAGATAGGGAATACATAATAAATGTAATAAGTAAGTATACAATTTGCCAGCAAGTGAGTGCTATGGACAAAGAGAAATTCCAACAGGGTAAGAGAAGTATCGGCAGGGAAGAGGTTGCGTTTTTATTATGTTTATGATTTTCTTAAAATGTTTGTTTATTTATTTAGTTTGAAAGCAAGAGAAAGCATGTGTGGGAGGGGCAGAGAGAGAGGGAGAGAGAGAATCCCAAGCAGTCTCCTTGGGCACAGAGCCCCGACCTGGGGCTGAAACTCACAAACCGTGAGGTCACGACCTGAGCCGAAATCAAGAGTCAGACATTTAACCGACTGAGCCCCCCAGGCGCGCCATTGGTTGCATTTTTAACTAGGGTGTTTCAGGTTGTCCTCCTTTAGGAAGTAAAATGTTAGCAACGAACTGAAGAACCTGAGAGGTTCCACCAGGTGGGTATCTGGAAAAAGAGCGTAGTGGCCAGAGAGAATCCAGGGCAAGGCCAGGTTGGTGCATCTGAGGAAAAGTGAGCCACACGGCATGGCTGGACCAGAGAGAGGGAGAGGGAAGCAGGCTCAGTGGGGGTGAGGTCAGAGAGGCGGGGGAGTGGGGGCAGATATCACATAGGGGGCCTTGTGGGCCACAAGGGCTTCGACTTTTACTCTGAGTTGCATCAGGAGCCATTAGTGGGATTTGAGCAAAGGGGTAACATGATCCCACTAAGACTCTAAAATGTCTAGGGCTGTCGTAGGGAACAAATGGTCCAGGTGCGAGATAACGATGGCTTGGACCCATGGTGGCAGTGGAGACTGGGGGAAGGCTGGGTCAAGAGGATTTCCTGGGTATCGGTAATGTGTGCAAGGAAGGGATGCAGATAGGAGTTCACGTTTTACATACTACAATTCAGCAGTTTACTGGTCACCTAAATCCATCGGCAGAGGCAGGTGAAGGGCCTCTTATGAAATGATGAAGGGCAGTGGCGACCCCAAGGAGGGAGGGAAAATGGCGACCCAGTGGAGAAGGAGGGCCTTGGCTATCTCTAAAAGTTTCACTTCTTTTAAAGCATGTGTAAGAACATGTTTAAGGCAAATGCGGTGACACATTAACATCTGGCAATCTGCGGGGTGGATACGTGAGTGCCCATTATCTTTTCTGCATGTTTAAAATAATGCATACTTTTTAAAAGAACTGCCCATCTCAGGGTTTTCCAGAAAACCTCCTGCTGTCTTTGTCAATGCTGCCAGGGAAAACAGCACGAGTCATTGTGCTAGTAAATCTGGCTGTGACATCTGGCTGGGCGTCCTTCTCTCGCCAGCTCACTTTCCTCCCCTTCCTTCTACCAGAGTCAGGGACGAACACAAAAGCCACACCACACCGAATAGAGTCTAGAAGGGGAAGAGGGCAACAGTGACTGGACAGACTGTGGAAGGCTTCCCGGCAGAGGCGGCCTTTCAGGAGAATCCAAGAGAAAGGGTGGCTTGGGACTTGCAGGGAGGAGGGAGTCTTTCCAGCAAGGGGCGGGGGGGGGGGGGGGGCTGCTTCAGGAAGAGAGGCACAGTGCAGGGCAAATGTAGGACCCAAGCGCCTACTCTCCTATGACCCATTTGAAGGAGAGTAGGCAGATTTCTTCATCCGTGTACCGAGTTAGAGAGAAAAGGTCAAACAGAAGGTGCTTCCAAGAGCCCTGAGGTCACCCCAGTGGAGCCAAGAGGACCCATGGTGGAAGACCTTGGATCCCGGTCTGTGGCAAGCTGAAACGTGCAGATAAGGTGGCTTCAGCCCCCACCCCCACCCCACCCCCGCCCTCCGCCACCCTGGGGTGTGACGCGACTGAGCTGGGCAGTCTGCTTGCTGACCTGGGGGAGCAGGAGACCGGGAAGCCGGCTCTGCGTCAGCCACCTCAGGCCATGGCCCTCAGACAGCAAATTCCTCACAATCTGCAGACCTGTCACTGAGCCTGCGGGAAGGTCCCCTGCTGCCCACATTTTGCAGAAACTTGCCATGTCACAAGTCCTGATGAGGTGCCAAGAGAACAATTTCCCAGGCCACAGTTTTAACAAGACCAGGCTTCTTAATGACTAGTTTTCTCCTAATTAAATAAAAAGAGGGGAGAGAAACCCGTGATTACTCCACCTTAGAACACCGCCTTCCATTTATGTGCGTCTCTCTTCAGAGGAGCTCAAAGTGCTTTGTATATTATTGTGTATTTTCCCCTTGTAATATCCTTGAGATTCCTAGGGGGTGGTTATTATCATACTATTTTACAGCTGGGAAAAGGGACGTGGCTGAGGTTAAGCAAAGTGTCCAAGCACCCTCGCCGGCTATGGTCACTAGTTTGAAGCTCTTAATGAGAAACTTCTTCATAGTTGAAAATCAAGCCATCCCCTGGCCGATAAACTAGGCTAAAGCAGCACATAAAGAATAGTCATCTACTGCAAACTTTACAATAGTAATTAACACTGTTTAATTCTCACAACAATCCAATAAAACAGATAGTATTATACCAGTCTTACACATGAGGACAATGAGATCCAGAGAGGTCAAGCAAGCTGCCTAGAGCTGCATGAGAATCAGAGTTGCAGTCAAAGCAGAAGCCCGTATTTATTAAGCACTTAACCATGTGCCAGACATTTCGCATGCATGAACTCACTTTAATTCTTATAACAACCTTCTGAAGTGGTTATTAGCATATCACCATTTTGCTGATGACAAGACGAAAGCACAGGAAAGTTAAGTGACTTGACCAAGGTCACACAGCAAGTCAGCGGCGGAGCCACAAAGGAACACACAAAAGCGATGCATGTCCCACCACGCTGGCTTGTCCGTCTGAAGGAGTACTGTACTCTGTGGGTTGGCCTGGGAAGGCCCAGATACAGTCCAGGGGACCCAGGTATAGCCCCAGGACTGCTCTGTGCCCTTATCAAGGTCCTTTGATGGTGGGTGGGGAGGCACCTCCTGTAAGTTGCCCAGTGTCAGGCCCCTCGTTGTATCGATAGGTTCCAGGGGTAGGGGTCATGGGGAAAAGGCGCTTCCTGCCTGACTGAAGGCAAATGTGCTGGGCATAAAGTGGCACCGTAGGGGCTGTTTGCACAAAGGTAGTGGAACCCGCAAGCAAGGGTTAGCCTAGAGAGACATTTAAATCAGTGCAAAGTGAACCTGGCAAAGCATGTGCACAGGGGAGGTGGTGCATTTAGCTCTTTTCCACACCCCCAGAGAAACGAGTCCCCAAATTGTCCAAGAACCTTGGCGTTTTCATTGCCCTCTCCCCAGGAGCAACCTCTAATGGCTCATTCCACTCCCCATGCCTCCATACCAGGAGAGGGATGTCCCGGATGGGGCACAGCTTCTCACTCTTTGACAGTCTGGCCAACCTTGCTATCAATGAACTGGCCTTCCAGACTTCGGAGCAGGAGGCCTGCAAGTGCCTGGCATACTTCCTGGGGCAGTGAAGGTGGGACTGACCCCACTCCCTGACTCTCAGGCGAGGCCCTGGCATGTCCTCTCAAACCTCTGTCTTCTCCTTTCAGACTCACACTCGGTAGCAGACCGACTACGATCCCCACCTCCTGCCACTATCCCTTTCTGGTAAGCCCAACTGCCAGGGAGCCCTCCCTGAGAGTGACAGGACAGAGTTAACCACCCACCACATGTCCAAAACAGCCAGCACATACACGGTTCCTAGTGAGGCTGGATACACCAGCCCGTTTGTCCCCAGCTCTTTCTGACCAAATCAGAACATTTAGGAAGGTCCTGACTTGCCCTGACTTCCACACTTTCCAGAGCTCCACCTCGTTGACATTCTAGAAGCAGCATCTCTCAACTGGTGGGAACAGTGGTTGTTACTAGCACAGGCCCTGGGGCAATTATTTAAACTCCGGCCCTACCATTTACCAGCTGGGTGACCCTGAGCAAGTTGCTGAACCTCTCTGCGCACCTTCTGCGGTCTGTTACAAAGCAGGGATGGTAAGAATTCCTATTTCACAAGATTCATAGGGTTGTTGTGAGGAATAAATGAATCGCTGCATTAAAATGCTTAGCACAGAGTAAGCCAACAACGTTAGTTACTTTATGTGGCCTCAAACTTCTTCCCGGAAGAGAATCCATCATTTTTCTGGCAACTCGAGCTTTGCACCCCGGGACCTGATGCAGGTGGAGGCAGTTCAGCATTAGGAAAACTTGTCTCAGCTTTGGGGGAGGGAGATCTCGTCCTTGGGGACCCTCGGGGACCCCACAGATACCTGCAGAAAAGGGAAAAAGAAAAGAAAGAGCCAAAGAAACCTCCAGGCGCCGCCCCCCCCCCCGCCCCTCTCCCTCCTCCCCCAACGCTGACGAGGAAGCAGGCTCCCTCGAGTCTTCCCAAGATGCCTTCTCTGTTTTCGCCCCGCCCCCCGGCCCCCGGCCCCCGGCCCCCCGCCACCCACGGGAGGTTCCCTTGCAGATGTTCAGACGCTTCAGAAACGTAAAACCAGGGCAGCAAAGCTCGTGAGTTCCCAGAGCGTCTCAGGCACGCGGCATCTTTCCCCACCGGCAGCGCCTTAAATACCAGAGGGCTTGCCAAAGATGGAACTGTTTTGTTGGGAGCTCGGGTTTCTCCCGCCGCGGGGCTGAGCGGTGGCGCAGCTGCTCCGAGGTCACGCCCGAGACACGTCCGCACACGCCCGCCCGGGCGGGGTGGGGGCAGGGCTGGGGGACGCGCGGGGCGGGGGCGCCACCTTCTCCAGGGACCTGCCCAGTCTCTGTCCCCCATCTCCATTTCCCAAGCAAGCAACCGAGGAGCTGGCTTCCCTCTCCCAAGGAAGATATTTAAGTTTTGCAACACAAGAGGGATGCAATGAGAAACAAAAAGACCCTAGGTGAAAAGAAATGCTTCTTTTCAACGCTAATTGTGAGCTTCCTCCCAACCCCCACCCCAATGGTTTTGGAATTCCGTCTGTATTGGATCTGAAGCTTTTTTTCAATAAATAGCTGAAAGAGAAGCGCCTAAATTTGCCCTAGGAAACCCGAAGCCTCATAACCTTGAAAAGTTAGTCTTCCTGAAGTTAGTATTACTTAAAATATTTGCATGTGAATGCTTAGAGCCCACTGCCTATGATAAAAATAGAGGCACCGAACCGTTTAACCACCTGTGTTTCCCTTGGGTTGCATATTTTCCGTCCTAAACAAGAAAACACAGATTGGATATCCATTCATTCCTTCATAAGAAGGCTTCAGTTGGGATCTATGTTTTCAATAGATGGAAACCAAAGCCAGCCTTTGCAAGATTACGATATTTCATGCAAAGAACCAAGGTGTTTTTTTTTTAACGCAGCTAACAATTGTAATTACCATTTAATTGAGCACATACTATGGCAGAAAGCACATGCCCGACTCATCATCGGGCTTGGGATAATGTTGGGAAGTAGTTAGTCTTAACTTCTATTTTACAGAGAAGACAGGCTCAGGGGGGAACACGCAACAGGAAATAAGTGATGAAACCTTTAGATGCCTGACGCTCAGGTCTGAGAGCTGCAAAGCTGTGCGGTTTCCACCACTGAAAACCACTTCATGTTTAAATCGTTCTAAGTAAATGGATGGTTAGGCACATACAGAGGCATTGATCTTTTCTCTTCATTTTCAATATAACTTTTAGGGGGAGAGGCACTCAGGGAAAAGCCCTGATTTCTAGAACCGGTTTTTATCTTGCCATCCAACCTTAAATAAGCCCCTGAGCCTCAGTCACCCTCTCTAACATGAGACGTTATCCCTACAGTCCCAGCTAGCTCTGACATCGGAGATTTGTCCTAAATTAAAAGCTCCAGGGGCGCCTGGGTGGCTCAGTCTATTACACGTCCGACTTCAGCTCAGGTCATGATCTCGAGGTTCATGGGTTCGAGTCCCGAGTTGGGCTCTGTGCTGACAGGTCGGCGGAGCCTGGAGCCTGTTTTGGATTCTGGGTCTCCCTCTCTCTCTCTCTCTGCCCCTCCCCCCACTTTCTCTCTCTCTCTCTCTCTCTCTCTCTCTCTCTCTCTTTCAAAAATAAATAGACATTTAAAAAATCTAAACTTAAAGCTCAGACTCTTCAGCTTGTTATTGGGCTTGGCATGATATTAATCACTACTTTCCTAATTCCCTGGTTTCAATTCCGTAACTCTGGGGTTCTCAGCACTGGCTGCACATTAGAATCTTCTGGAGGAGGCTTTAACAATACAGATGCTCAGGCCACGCCCCCAGGGATTCTGATTTAATTGGTCTGAACAGTGGCCCCAGCTTCAGTGTTTTTCTGAGGTTCCCCAGGTGAACGTGTAGCCAGGATTGACTATTGATCGAACCTAATGAAGTACTTCAATTTCATCCATCCCTATTGTGCCTTTAGAAATGAACTTGCTGTAACTTGAATTCTTTTTTATGTTTTTTTTTTCTTTGAAGGTAGAGATAGAAGGGTGTTATAATAACCAGAAGGTTCTAGGTAAATCTGATCTGAAGGAGGGAAGTCTGGATTAGGGGACAGCCTGGAGCCGTCTGAATCCCGAAAGGCCCTAGGCTATTTTATGTACTATTAGTCTCTCGATTTGGCATCGATTGCAGAGAGGCTAGCTTCCCCAAGTGTTCCATCTAAATGTGACCCAAAGACATTAGTACCGGGGAAAGTATAAACACTCTTGTAAGTCAAAAAAGATTCACTCTTTCTGATTTCGTAATATACAGAGGAAATCTAGGGAGGTTGTTTCATTAAAAATGATCTGTTACAGCGTGTTCGTTAAGCTTAACCTTCTCTCTTGCTATTTTGCATGAACCTATGAGACTCGCCAGTCCACCACCACACCACATGACACACACACACACACACACACACACACATACACACACACACACACACACACGCACACACACACACACACACACGACTGGAAATGTAGTTCTTTCAATCTCTGGTGACATAATATTAGCTGATATGGTGGTCAGAACAGTGATTTCTCCAAACATCTATGGTAGGCCTGACATTCAAACAGGAACATCAGGCAATTCTGCGGACCTTTGACCTTTACCTATTACTTGTAAACAAAGTCAACCATACAAAATGGACACAAGATTCTACTTAATGTAAAAATGCGTGAAATCGCCTTACATGTTAAACTGCTGTGTTTCCCCTTGGCAATAGAAAGATTAACATTTCTGTACAGGGAATGGTTTTGATCTTGCCTTCCAGCTACAGTATTTACATTCCAGTAAAGTTCATCGGGATCAGTTAGTAGTCACATGAATGATTGGGCAGCCCAAGATCATGTTCTTAAATAAAGTTATCATCCAAAGAATGGGGTGGTGGTGGGGTGCTTATACTAACGATCTAAAGATGAAAATCCCAGAAAGAGGCAGAGTTGTTCTCTCATGTGAATTTCTGTCATAAACTCTGGGTCAGAAAAAAATTATTTCAGGACTGGAACAAGGCAGGAACGAACTGATTAAAGCTTACCTAAATGAGGAAACTGAGAACACATCTTGTCAACCCAGATACATTGTCCTGCGTGGATGAAAGATGTGTCTGTACTTTAAAAAATCAAAATTAAAAAAAAAAATTTCACTCTAGGTAAGAGAAAGAGACTTTGAAGTATCAGAGAAGTTGTCACTTCTTGTGTGGACTATAGGGATCAGATCAGAATTGCTGACCTTGAAAAAGAAGCTAACAGTTCCCCCTTCCAAATGAGGAAATGCTTTTTCAATCTCTTTTACTTGTAATATGTAGCCTGAGTCTGGGGACACAAGGAGTCTCATAAAGAAAATGTGTTTCATTTCTATCTAATCCAATAAACATGTGTTGAGCTCTTACTTTGTACCAGGCACTGGGGTAGGTATAAAGATCCCAAGATAAGTAAGACTCCATTCCCTTCCTCAAGACACTCGCCATCAGGTGACATTGCTTACAGTGGAAATTCGTGTGAGTTTTAGTATGACCATGGGTTCACAGCTGTTAGATCCAGCTGTTCACAGCTCAAGGCTTCGGGGAGTAACTTCGAACATGCCACCAGCTTTGATCATCAGTTTAGTCCAACACAAGTTCCCTCAGAGCCAATACTGGGCAGGAAGGAGTATACGGGAGCCACCATGGAGGTGCAGAGATGAATGAGTCAGGGTCCCCGCCCTCCAGAGGCTCTCAACCAGGTTTCCAGATAAAAAGGAAAACTAGATGAATAACTTCAGTGATAGCTTACTGTGGGCAGGTAAGTATTGCTTGCTAATTTGTGCTCCCCAAGAGAAACTAGACAGAGGTACCTTTGAAATGCTTTGGAAGAATCATGTTGCTGTTGTTGTTGTTGAAGTTTGTTTACTTTTTGAGAGAGAGAGAGAGAGAGAGAGAGGGCAAGCACAAGCGGGTGAGGGGCAGAGAAAGAGAGGGAAAGAATCCAAGCAGGCTCCACACTGTCAGTGCATAGTCTGATGCAGGGCTCGAGCCCACAAACTGTGAGATCATGACCTGAGCTGAAATCAAGAGTCGGACGTTTAAGCGACTAAGCCACCCATGTGCCCCTGAAAGAATATTTTAACTTTTTAAAGTTTATTTATTTTGATAGAAAGAGGGAGAGAGAGAGACAGAGCATGAATGGAAGAGGGGCACAGAGAGAGGGGGACACAGAATCCGAAGTAGGCTCCAGGCTCTGAGCTGTCAGCACAGAGCTTGACCTGGGGCTCGAGCCCACAAACCGTGAGATCATGACCTGAGCCAAAGTCAGACACTCAACCGACTGAGCCACCCAGGAACCCCCCTGAAAGAATATTTTAAAAGCACAAGACCTTAAAACACTGGAATGACAAATTAGCTTTGCCAACCGTTTAGTTAATGGCTTTCCTTCACCATATTGGGCTGACTTAGAAGTAGATATTAACCAGTAGCTCCTCTGTCTCTGTCACAGACATTTAACTCTCTACAGAGAAGTCTTAGGAGCCATCAGCTTGAAATTTAATAGGCTTTTCAGGGAAATCAAAGGGCTGGTACAATTGAATTCAACTAACCACCTCCAGACAAGAGTTGGAGCAAAAAGTGTCACCGAAAGCAATGCTACATCATGCCAGCTGTCCGTGTGGCTCCTGCAGCCATTCCCTTTTCTTCCCCAACCACCCCAGCCCCGATGGCGACACCTGTAACTCAGTTCTCCAGACCCCTGGGCTGTATCCCTGAATCAGACATCCCAGCCAGTACAGTTGGGAGCTGTTCTCTAGTTGGGCCATGACCTTCCCAATTAGTCTGTGACACCCTGACACTAGAGATCACATCTCCTCTCCCCTTCATCCCTCCCGTCCTCAATCCTATCTTAGGGCTTGTGTAAGACAGGGGCAGAACGTGGCCTGAGAGGGGAAGGGGAAGCCTTAAACTTGGACTAGAAGACCTGGAGACCATGCCCAGTACAAACACTGACGAGCTATTGACCCTGGAAAAGTAACTTTTTCTGTCTAGACTCTAGAATCCCCATCTATAAAGTGACCAGGAGGGGCTATAAATTCACTGAAGCCCGTCCCTAATACTCTACGACCATTGTATGACCATGTGTTTTCTAGCAAATGCCTAATCTCTCTCTCCCTCTCTCTCTCTCTCTCTATACACACACACACACACACACACACACACACATACACACACCACCTGCCACCTCACGTTTCATTTCTTAAATAAGACAAACACACAACCTCACACACACAAACCTCAAATCACTGCTGTTAGCCTCCCCAGATGAATGCTCCAAAGACTGGCATTTTATCCTAACAATATCAACATGACATTGACCCCAGCTCCCCCTGAATACAAAACACATGTGTCCCCATTCTTCACAGAACAGCCTCAAGTACAACCCCACACAGAAGGGTAGAAACTCTACAATAACCCGCCACTGTTGGGCCGGTTGCACAGAAGCGGACTCTACAAGCGTATCAGTACCTAGGACATGGTCTCCACTGCACAGAAGCCATCCGCCCTCTCCCTTACGTGCCGCAGGCATAGCTGCAGATGTGAGTGGGAGGCAGGAAGGGAGCGGCCAAAGTTCAAGCAGAGCAAGGGGAAGAAATGAGGAAAGAGCTGGGAGAGGGGGAGGTGGGGCAGCATTCCTGACAGCGGTGAAAATCCTCCAGGGTTAATCTGCCCTCAGCTCCCAGCGCCTCACGCCTCCTAGGAGTTAGTCCCCTCACCCTCTGCCACTGCCCTGCCCTCTCCTGCTCTCTCCCCTTTTAGCCAGCCCTAAAAAGAATGTCCCTTGCGATCTCTCTCCAGCTGTTTGATCTTTTTAAGTATCTCTCACTTGTCTGTGGCATATGCTCCAGCCGAAAAAAATAGATCTCGGGCGTTCAGGATAGGAAAGGGTATTAAATGGCAGAAGCCAGCCCCGTGCCAAGGGTGTGGGCAGCCCCAAGATATCTATGATGACCAGATGTCCTGGATTTGCTGGGATGGTCTTAATTTAAAACATTCTAGTCTCTTGTCCCTGTGAGCGCCTTCACACTTGTCAGACCATGTGTCCTTGTTTGGGGTTTGGAAAATATAGTTACCACGTGGATACCTGATAATCCGAGCATCAAACAGACCCAGTGTTGGCGTCACGGGGGTGGAGAGAGGACTGATAATGGAGCCAGAGGGATTTGGGGTCAACCAGCTCTGCCACTTACTATCTGTGTGGCTTTAGGCTGCTTTTATTCTTTCTGAGCCTCAGTTGCTTCATCTAGAACATGGCTAATCTCCCTAGAAGTCAGAGCCGTGGATTTTGACATATCAGAAAAACCTTGCTCATACACACGTAGTATCTTCCAGGTGTTTCTATCTGTACAGTCATGTGTTGGTACGTTGGTCTGATTTAGTGTGCTAGTACTTAAAAAAAATTTTTTTTAAACATTTATTTATTTTCAAGAGACAGAGCATGAGAGGGGGAGGGGCAGAGAGAGAGGGAGACACAGAATCTGAAACAGGCTCCGGGCTCTGAGCTGTCAGCACAGAGCCCAACACGGGGCTCGAACCCACCGACTCTGAGATCATGACCTGAGCCGAAGTTGGACGCTCCACCGACTGAGCCACCCGGGCGCCCCAAGTGTGTGAGAGTATTTAAAGCATTCCCTGAAATGCACGGTGCAGGGTGCCATCCCAAACCACTATGATGACAGCAACCGAAATATCCCAACACATAGAAACGCCCTTGTTTCTTGCCGCCCATCATTCCAGACCCGCCTCACTCCTCAAGATCAGTTCGACTCCACTCTTCACTGCTGAGAGGGGTTCGTGGAGGCTGCACCTGCCCCTGCCAGCTGGGCGGAATTGACCTCACTGCTGCAGGCTCCAGCCGCCTCCACCTCTGCTCTCTCCCTCTGGTCACCAGTCGCCACCCAGCATGTGGACCCCCCCGGGGCCCTTCTCCCTACCTGGTGCTCCAGTGCCAAGATAGACAATGGAAAGTGTCCCCTGGAGCCAGCCAACCGTATCTGAGCACTGACCTGCTGTTGACCTTAGTCTGGTCACATGGCCTTTCTCAGCCTCTGTGCCCTCAGTGCCCTAGTGAAAACTAGGATGAGGTTTCCTGTATCTCATGCCCACGAGAAGCTTTTCAAGTGTTTACTCCTCCGTTCCCACACCTTCTTCAGCTCCTATTTCCAGGCACACCAAGCACAAACTCAGCCTTCAAAACCCTCCATAATCCGGCCATACCCCAAGCTTCTCAAACTTTCTTCCCACCCAAGCTACATTAGGCTCCTCACTGCTCAATCCCCGCTGCCTCTGCACCTGTGCCCGGGCTCTTCCTTTCACCAGGCATGCCTTTTGTCCACCTACCCAAAGAGGTCTCTTTCTAAAAAAAATTTTTTTTAATGTTTATTTATTTCTGAGACAGAGAGAGACAGAGCAGAGCATGAGTGAGGGAGGGGCAGAGAGAGAGGGAGACACAGAATCAGAACCAGGCTCCAGGCTCTGAGCTGTCAGCACAGAGCCCGACGCGGGGCTCGAACTCACAAACCATGAGATCATGACCTGAGCCAAAGTCGGTCTCTCAACCAACTGAGCCACCCAGGCGCCCCTAAAGAGGTCTCTTTCTAGACTGAGTCACCCTTACCCCAATGCTATAGACTGAATTGTGTCTCCCCCCCCCCCAAAAAAAAACCTCCTATGCTGACATCCGAACTCCCTTAATGTGAACTGTGCTTGGAGATAGGCCTTTTCAGGAAGTAGTTAAGGTTAAATGAGGTTGTAAGGGTAGGGCTCTAATCCCATAGCATTAGCGTCCTTATAAGAAAAGACACTTGAGAGCTGTCTCTCTCTCCCTCTCTTTCGCTCTCTCCCCCGCCAGGGCCATATGAGGACACTGGGAGAAGGTAGCTGGCTGTAAGCCAGGAAGAGGGCTCTCACCAAGAGACAAATGAACAATGACCTTGATCTTGGACTTCCCAGCGTCCAGAAAGAACTGTGAGAAAATCAGTGTCTGTCCTTTAAGCCACCCATCTATGGTATTTTGTTATGGCAGCCGCAGCTGACTAATAATACCCACCATCACTGCCCTCTCCTTCCTCAGAGCCTTTATCACTTGTCACCTGCCCCTCACATGATAGCACTAAATTAACAACACTCTATCTTGCTGACTCAGTAATTTCCCCTATGTGTGCCCACTTTGCTCCTCCAATGAGGAAAAAAGCTCTTTGCAGGGAGGAACGTGAGGGTCTGTACCATCCAAAGGCCCCACAAAAAGCATGGCACACAGGAGATGCTCAAGACGTGCCTAGCTGGTAAAAAGTCATGCACCGATGGGGAAGGGGCAGTGGTCCCGTGGGGACAGAAGTCTTTTAGGTGCAGCTGTGGGATGCCTGCGTGGCAGTCACCTCACCCAGACATTGACTTCTCTGTGTCCACGTTTGGCTTTGTCCCCATGGCCCATGGTAGGGCACTGGAAGGGGCAAGCATGCAAAAGATGATTCACGCTAATATGACAAGGAATTTTCTCCAAGCACCAGGCTAGCTAATGAAGAGACAGATGTATCATATTGAGCAGTCACTGAAAATATTTGTCATTTATGTGCATATTTTTACATGCAGACTGAAAAGTATCCATGCACTAAATATTTTCTATTTGTATGTATATAATTTATATATCTTATATATATATGTGTGTATATTCCAAAAATATAAAGCACCTGCTGTGTGCCAACCACTCACACTACACAAGTCACTTCAGACCCACTACCAGTTGAACTTACATCCATTCTATGGGGGAGAAAATTGAGCTTTAAAGAGGGTAAGGAAAAAAAGGGGGGGTAAATAACTTGCCCAAGGTCACACACCTGGTCAATGAGATTATGAGCCCGTGATAGACTACACTTGAAAAGCATTCATTTGCTAGTTTATTCAGCCAACGAAGAACAGATACCATAAGCAGAACCCCCATAGTCTCTATCCTTAAGAAATTGAAAAAAAGGGGGCGCCTGGATGGCTCAGTCGGTTAAGCAACCAACTTCAGCTCAGGTCATGATCTGGTCGTCTGTGGGTTCGAGCCCTGCGTCAGGCTCTGTGCTGGCAGCTCAGAGCCTGGAGTCTGCTTCCAATTCTGTGTCTCCCTCTCTCTCTGCCCCTCCCCTGCTTGCTCTTTGTCTCTCTCTGTCTCTCTCTCTCTCAAGTAATAAACATTTAAAAAAAAATTTTTTTTAAAGAAACTAAAAAAAAGGGGGGGGGGTAGTGCCTGGCTGGCTCAATTTGGTAAAGCATATGACTCTTGATCTCAGGGTCATGAGTTCAAGCCCCATGTTGGGCATGGAGCCTGCTTAAAAAAAGAAAAGAAAAGAGAAGAGAAGAGAAGAGAAGAGAAGAGAAGAGAAGAGAAGGAAAGAAAAGGAAAGAAAAGAAAAGAAATTGTAGACCGCAGAAGACATGTAGATCATGAGCTGTACATGCTATGAATACCTTAGAAGGAACAGAAATCAAGTGTTTCAGAAGTTCCAGGGCAAGGGAGAGGGGTTGCACCCTAACCACAGGACAAGACATTGAAGGACAAGTGAAAGGGAGTTGCAGACATGGAAAGATGCCTGTCCAGTGCTGAGATGCATGAAGGTCTCACTAACCAGGGTCACAGGGCTGTAGAGTGGGGCACCCCAGGGAATATGGACCAAGGTAACAGCTGTAGGACCTCTGGCAGCAGGAGGCTGAGTTGAGGCAAAGCTGCTGGGGTTCCTGGTTTACCACCCTCCCCATGTGCCTCCCTCCCAACTTCTCTAGTTAGGGCAGGGAACTCAATTAGGGGCAGCAGGCTAATGAGAAAGGGCATGATGCCTGGGGGGTAGGAGGGGGGGTGTTGGGGGGCAGAAGGGGCAATAGACTTGGCTTTTAGAAGTTACTTGGGGCGGAGAGGGGTAGGGCGCCTGGGTGGCTCAGTCGGTTGAGCATCTGACTTGGCTCAGGTAATGATCTCACAGTTGGTGGGTTCAGGCCCCACTTCTGGCTCTGTGCTGACAGCTCAGAGCCTGGAGCCTGCTTTGGATTCTGTCTCTCTCCCTCTCTGCCCCTCCCCTGCTCGTGCTCTGTCTCTCTTTGTCTCTCAAAAATAAATATATGTCAGAAGTCACTCCGGAGCTACCCAGCGGGGTGACCTTGGAAAGGTCCCCCAGCGAGGCTGGACTTAGAAGGCCTCGGTCCGGGGGATTTCTGGGCCGCACCTGACTCCTGCTTAAACCAGGCGCTGGGCTGGAGCTGTGGATCATCAGAAAGTGAAGGCATGCTGTGCAAGGTGGTGCAGATCATCTGCCTGGCCCAGGAGGAAGCTGTTTCTGGTTTGGGGAAGGTAGGCACAGTGGGGCCTCCCGCTCAGAGCTCGCAGACCACCGGACCCCACCCCTGGGGCGCCTGGTCGGGACCAGAAAGGTGCGACCGCTGTCAGACACCCGCAGCGGGGAGGGCCTCCCCCCTTCCCCTCAAGCCACAGCCGCCCCGCCTGCTCCCCAGGCCCTCCTGGGAGTGAGGTCTGCGTCTAGAAGTCTGCTGGCTAGCTACAAGGCTAGCCTGGTGGGGCCGAAAGAGACTGGAGCGTTCGCCACTCCGGGAGCGGGGGGGTAGGAAGGCCCTCCCGGGGCGCTCCCGGGGCCCGGGGGCGGGCGGCTGGGAAACGCCGGCGGGGCCTGGGCGGCGGGCGGCTCCTGTTTCCCGCTCGGCCCGGGCGGGCGCGGGGCAGCTGCTGGGAGGTGAGCGGAGCAGCGTTTTCCCACAGTCCGGGGCGGTGACACATGGCGCTCGCGCATTCCACAGCCGCCGCCGCGCCAGGCCTGGCCGCGAGTCAAGGCAGCGACGAGCCGCCGCCCGCAGGTTCCGACTCCCACCCGCCGCGGCTCCTTCCCCGGGGCGGCGGGCGTCCGGGCACCCGGCGCGGACGCCGTGCAGGCCGGCGTGGTTGGCCCCGGCGCTCAAGACCCGGAACAGCGACGCAAGGAAGGAGCGCTAAGGGGGCATCTCCGGGCACGCACACGGGCTGACCCCCACTCTCTCGTCCAGGCTCCAGAAGACCGAGAGGAAAAGGGGAGGGGGTGATGGGCACCCCGGGTTCAGCACGGGGGAAAATGGGACTGGGGAGGAGGAGCTCGCTGAGGGCAGCGCTGCTCTTGCCTCTAGATGCGGAGGGAGACTGCCAGAGGCATGTGGGGGTGGGGGCCCTCTCCCTCCAGTCGGTCCTGCACCCCTGAGTCTGTAAGGTGGGGGCTGCCAGTCTCTGCCCAGAAGAACCCCCTCCCACAATCCCCTATTTACTGATGGGCTAAGGAAGCCTTGATCAGCCCACTCTGGTGACCCTGGCATAGATGCAAAAAAAGACAAGTAAAAAGTGCCTCAAAAACGGGTCCTCAGAACCTGGGGTGGACCTTGGTTTCTGTGGGATGGTGGGCACGCCTGTATTCTGCTTCCCTTGGGCTTCTGTGTGGACCCCCACAGCCCCTCCAATTCTGTCAGCTCTAGAACTGTGTCTCGCTGCTTAAGTCAGATACAGTGCTGAAGCTGGAGATCACAGGGAGCTTTCACGCACCCAGAAACCCACAGAGCAAGGAAGCCACCAAGCATTCTCCACAGAAGCTGCCCAAACCCTAGGGGACAGGAACTGTTCTGGGAACTTCACTATTTCCAGAGCTGCCTTAGGTACGTTTCCTTTCATTCCAACAGCAACCCTGTGGGAGGGCTGGTTATTGCCCCCTGGTTTATACCTAAAGAAATAGGGAGTTAAAGAGCTGAAGTCACTTGCCTATGGTCACGTAGCTATAAATGTGCTTGATCCCAGGTTTGTCCAACCACCAGCCCAGTGCTTTGTTAACTGCGCCTCAGAGATTAGATGCAGTTCAGATTAGAGTCCATGCACACACCTGCTCCCCCACCTACACACACACACACACACACACACACACACACACGAGAACACAGAGCTGCCCAACCTTAACCTTTTCCCAGCAGAATCACACTTGATCCTCGTGAATCCTTATTGAGGATTCTCAGTAGCTCTAACTTTGATAGAACCTGGTAGAATTTTTCCAACTCACTTTTGTTCTGTGAAATAAACTACCCCCAGTATATTCTTGACCATTACAAGGTAACCAAAGGACAAAGAGGTCAACCATGAAGATTCACAAGGTCCTGCGTTCTTTCAAGTTAATTCACTCAATCAATTAGCATTCACTGGGAGCCTACTATGGGCCAGATCCCCAGCAGGGTGCTGAGGAAAATGAGAGAGGGGTTGAGAGCAGAAGAGAAGGAGAAAGAGAAGGTACCAACGAGAACACAATCCAGAAGACCCACGGTCCCCACTGAGGCCTCCCGATCAGGTTAGGTTGGAAAGACCCATAAAGAGACAGTTACATCATAGCACGATCAGAGACGTATGAACTAAGTACAGTGTCGAGAAT
This sequence comes from Herpailurus yagouaroundi, assembly GCF_014898765.1. Taxonomy (NCBI): domain Eukaryota; kingdom Metazoa; phylum Chordata; class Mammalia; order Carnivora; family Felidae; genus Herpailurus; species Herpailurus yagouaroundi. The sequence goes on along the minus strand of NW_024412403.1, from coordinate 75,208,993 downwards.
GATGCTAGTGGAAGTCTAGAAAAGGCTCCCTAAAGAGGTGACCTTTATGTTGGATGAAGAATGAGTGGTTCTCCGGACAGAGGCAACAGGGAAGGCCACTCCAGGCAGAGGAAACACGACAGGAGAGCTCAGAGAGGTCACAGAAAATATGAGCCATAAATAAAACATTGATAAACTGTATAATATCAAAGTTTTAAGTGTCTGCTCATAAAAAAATTGTACCCTGAAGAAAATAAACAGGCAAACCACAGACGAGGAGAAAATATTCTCCAAACATAAATCTGACAGAGGAATTAAAATGCAGAATATATAAGGAACTCCTGCCACTCAATAATAAAAAGACAAACAATACAACTTTTTTTAAATGACCAAAGGCTACACAGACACGTTACGGAAGACCCACAAATGACCACAATAAACACATGTGAAAGCCTTCAACATCATCAGCCACCTGGGAAATGCAAATTAAAACTACAATGAAGGGGGTGCCCCTGGGTGGCTCAGTCGGTTAAAGGCCCAACTTCAGCTCAGGTCGTAATCTCATGGTTCATGCGTTCGAGCCCCACATTCAGCTCTCTGCTGTCAGCACAGAGCCCCCTTCAAATCCTCTGTCCTCCTCTCTCTTTGCCTCTCCCCTGCTCATTCTCTCTTTCTCTGTCTCAACATAAATAAATAAAAACCTAAAAGAAAATCCAAAAACACAAAAACTACAACGAGGTCTCACCACACACCTACCAGAAGGGCTTAATGTAAAACCTGACACCATCAGATCTCGGAGAGGATGTGGAACAATTAATTGGAACCCTCATACATCACTGGCAGAAATACTAACTGGTACAGCCACTTTGAAAAAACTGATAGTTTCTTAAAAAGTTAAACATACATCTACCCAGTGGTAAACTGGTAAATGTTTAACGACTGGCTCCCCAGAAGAAAAACAAGCCCGATTTATGGCATTTGCCGATCTCGCTGCTATGAATATTGCCTCCGGGACCGATTGCAGGTTGTCAATATGATACGACTGAAACAACGTTGGGAAGAAATGAGCCCTTGCTAGTGGGTCCCAATCCACTGCAACACACCAGCCCATCCTTCCTGGGACCTAGTGGCTCTGCTCACCAGGATTCACCTAAGAGAAATGAAAACACAAGTCTTCAAAAAGTCTCACACATGAATGGTTGCAACAGCTTTTTTCATTAATGTTTATTTCGGGAGACAGAGTGTGAGCAGGGGAGGAGCAGAGAGAGAGAGAGGGAGGGAGACACAGAATCGGAAGCAGGCTCCAGGCTCCGAGCTGTCAGCACAGAGCCTGATGCGGGGCTCCAACCCACGAACCGTGAGATCGTGACCTGAGCCGAAGTCAGGACGCCCAACTGAGTCACCCAGGCGCCCCAGCTTTTTTCATTGTAGGCCAAAATTGGAAATGACCCAGATGTTCGTCACAAGAGAACAGATAGATAAGCTACACTACCTTCGTATAATGGAATACTGCTAATGGATAAAAACGAATGATCTTCTGAGACATGCGACCATATGGATGAATCTCGAAAATACAATGCTGTGTGAAAGAAGACAAATATGAGAAGAACATTCTGTACGATTGCATTTATGTGAAATTCCAGAATAGTCAAAACCGAACAATGCCCATAGAAATCCGACCACTGTTGCTGGAGGAGGCGGGGATTAACTGGGAAGGACCCTGAGCCAACTTTCAGTGGGGACAGAAATGTTCTGGGTCTTGATGTGCATTGGTCAAAACAGAACACTTGAGATCTGAGCATGTCACTGTTTGTAGATTATACGAAGAGAAAAAAGGCACCACAGCTAAAAAGTCTGGGTTTCTTCACTTGAACGCTCAAGGTATCTTAGGAGCTGAGGACCACAGTCCAGCAAGGGGGGTCTGAGGCAGCTGGCTCAGCACATGGGCGTCAGGGAGGAAACTGTATTTCTCCTATTTTCTTTTAGCAAAACCAACAAAGCATTATTTGCTTTGCCTCCCACTTTGGTCACTAGGTCCCCTGGCCACAGGGCAGACTATGTACTGGGCAGCCACAGGGCACTGAGGTCGGCTGGCCTCGTCATCCCCTCGGCCTGGCCCCATCATCGTTCCTCTGCCCCAGCGCTCCCTCCCACATTTTTGAAGACTCCATTTAAGGAACTTGAATGTTATTTTGCTTCCCACTTGTCTTTTATTAAAAAAACAAAAACAAAAAAACCTCCTCTTTGTTTTCCTCTGAACTTCCCTAGCTCCTTTCCAGAAACTTCCATCCCTCTTCTACTCAAACTCAGTTATAGAGATATATGCTAATTATTTAATAGCCCAGGGCTGTCAGGAATCCCTGTGTCCAAGAGTTCTACAATAACCGAAGCACAGAAATGGCTAAGTAATTTGTGTGTTGAGTTTGGAACACGGCTCTGCCACTGCTTAACCTGCTGTGTGATCATGGGAACATTACTCAAACTCTCTGGTCTCCGTTTTCTTATTTGAAAGATAGGGGAGTTAACGGCTACCCCAGTGGGTACAGCAGCGATAAAATGAGATACTTTGTGAAAGAGCCAGCACGTTTGGGGACTTAAAGTTTGGGGTTTCTTTCTTTTTTCGTATTTCACTGTAATTAATCCTTAACTACAAACATTTTAATGATACTGTTTTAAAGAGATTGTGCAACTCTCCCGAGTCATGCACCTAACGAGGAGCAGAGGCGGGAGTCCAGCCCAGGTCTCTGCTCCTCTTCCAGCCCTCCATGCACACGGTGCTTCTGGGCTGCAGAACCTTCTGGCTCAGGGCACAGCAGTGGACTCCACCCACTCGACCTTCCATGTCTGCAGTTTCAGAAAAATAGCATAAGAGGGCCAGGTGCAGGAAGGTGGAAAGGCTCTTGTCTCACACAAAAACAGTGAAATTCCTTTCACACCCTCCTACCTCCCACTCCTTAATGAGTCTCTTATGAGCGTAAAGTCTCCTTGACTTTTCAAAGTTTTATAAAGAGTTCCTTGTAGAACTCTTAGAAAATGAATGTGAGGCACTTGTAAAACTTCACACAATACACATGGTTTCCTTTTGCCTTTCTATATTTTATTCACACACCCTTTCCCATAACAAAACTCGCTGGTCAGTGCCTAGTATCTCCCCACCCCTCCCACCTTCCTTAACTTCCTTCTGTCCCGCTCTCTCTACTGTAAAACGGGCTCATTCCAAAGTCCTCTTTAATTGCCTTGATGCCCAGAGTTAATGTTTCTTCAATCTTCTTGCTCATTTGACTTTCCTTCTGGCCTAGTCATTGTGCCCCAAGACAAGTACCGTACTTTCCTATCTCCATGCCTTTGCTCACACATCTTTCTTCACACTTTGCCCATCCTTCCAAACTCAGCTCAAATGCCAGCTCTCCGTGAAGCCTTCACTGATGTCCTCTGCTCGAAGGGATGTCTCCCTTCATCCGAGCCCCACAACGCGTTTCCAAATCTCCTTGTTAATAACACTCGTCCCTGTGTCCCATGTAGCATGTGGATGAGTGAGATGGACAGACAGGCAGACGGGTGAGTTGGTGGGTAGATGGATGTATGGATGCATGGATGCATGGAATATGTATGAATTTTTGAGTGGAGAGACAAACAGCAGGCCGGCAGCATTTCCCAGAGCTTTGGGACGTGGTCATATCTGGACGTCTGCATCGCATTAGTATATTTTCTGATTCAGTGGTCATTCAACAGCTTCTGTGTCTTGTCTACCTACCCACAATCTAGTTCTGATCTCAGGAAAACACATTGGGAATATTCAATTCAGACTGAACCCCAAGTCTTATGCAGTCAATATTTGCAGATGACAAAGGCCCAGATAGATATATTTTAATGTGTCCCTAACCTGAAGCCTGACGAGTTTTTACTGGCATTCTAAAGTGGCTGTCAATACATGTCTTGTTCCTGCTTTTTGGGCTGCAGCTGAATCTTTGTGCCCCACGGCAACCAGTGCAACTGCTCATTTTTCAGATGAGGAAACTAAGGTTTCCTCAAGGGAACATGGCTTGCACAAGATCAGATGTAAAGTAAGACCAAAACTCGGCCTTGACTCCCAGCCTCTCGCTCCATTCTTTATACCTTACAAGCTAAAGCCAGTGGGCTGGCTTATCTATTCTAGGTATGTTTCAAACCTTGATAAAAAGCATGAAGATTTGGAAAGAAAATCCAAGACTTCTCTAAAGAGTTGTAAGATTTCTCACTATGGACTCTTTCTGTGTTTAACACCATTGGATTTGGGGCCTTAGCTTTCCAAGCTTCCGTTTGTACGATGAAAAGAAAAATGCTATGCCCCTGACTGCTTCCTAAGAGCTGCGGAGGATTCCAGATTTATGTTTGCGCAGGTCGCTCCAATGACAAGGAAAATGAAGGTTTGGAGACCTGCATGCTGTAGGCTCTGACTTTTTTTAGTCAAAAGTCTCATCCATTAGGACATGGCAGCATTTTGAAGACCTCCTCTGTTATCAGTCCAGTAAGTGACCATTTCTCTGCTCTGGGAATATAATCCCTTTCCATAGGTTTTACTGAAGAACAAAGTATTCAGGTAAGCCTCTGTGCACCACTCATTTTTCTGAGTTATCTAGAGAAGGCTCTGGCTTCTCTACTCCCCAAATAGAAGCTGACAACCCTTTCCAGGAATTTCTAAAACTTTGATCCAAAGTTTTCAGAAACACCAACGGTTCTACTTTGGTATTTATGATATGATTTCTTGGTGACCGTGACTCAAAGCCTCAGCTCCCCTCCTTTAAAACACACTACTATTGGGGCGCCTGGGTGGCGCAGTCGGTTAAGCGTCCGACTTCAGCCAGGTCACGATCTCGCGGTCCGGGAGTTCGAGCCCCGCGTCGGGCTCTGGGCTGATGGCTCAGAGCCTGGAGCCTGTTTCCGATTCTGTGTCTCCCTCTCTCTCTGCCCCTCCCCCGTTCATGCTCTGTCTCTCTCTGTCCCAAAAATAAATAAACGTTGAAAAAAAAATAAAATAAAACACACTACTATCTGCCTCAAAACTCTGCACGAAGCGCAAAGGACACAAACTGCTCTGTGCCTCATAAATATAGCCAGTGACTACACGTGGGCATGAACATTTCTCTCTAATTGTCATTTTCTCCCGGAAAGCCCAGAGATAATAGGAAGAAAGTGGGAGAGGAGCCAGAGAATGGGGGCATCAGGAGAGGGTGTTGCTGCGGGAAGCTGACCCCCTCCTCGAGCGCGCAAGCAGCAATTATCACTGGTCAGCCAACCCGAAACGCGTCCTGCCTTTACGCATTTTCAATCAATACCCCAAATGCCAGAAGTTTCTTTTCAAATTAAAAAAAAAAAAAAAAAAAAAAGTGAGGAAGGAAGAAAGGAAGAACTCCAAACAGTGGACAAAAACCAGGCGCCATGGCCCCCACTCCAGCTTGTGAAGCGGCGACAATGGTGAGAAACCAATGCCCAGAAGCACAAGGCGGCTTTCAGACACCTCTTGACCTTGTCACTTCCTGGGTAATTAAGAGGCACTACAGTTCCGTGTCACTGTCAGGGGCTGAATGTATATCGATAGATAGATATATATGTTCTTAAAAAGATTCTTTTTCTACAGCCTTGGTCAGGATCCCGCCAAAGAAAAGGGGGGAAAGAAAGGCATTTTGTCCAGAGTGCAGTGAAAGGAAGCATGAAAGCAGAAAACCTAAATTTTTCAGCACAGTCTGCTCCTGACATGGGAAAATGGCGCAGACAAGAATAGATGGCTTGTTCCCTTCCTTCCCTTGACAGAGTATCTCTGTGAATGTGCCGCAGGCGGCAGGGCCCTCGTCCGGCTCGGCGTTCTTCTTCGGATACCTTAAAAGCAATAATGTAAACCCTGAGTTCTCCAAGATAGGCTGCATCCCTGCTCTCTTTCTTTGGGCCTCAGTTGCCACAAATGAGGGAGACTGGATTAAACCCTCTTCGGGGCCTTTTCCGCGGCTGACATTTGCCGAGACTGTGAGAAATGGTTTCTGTCTTCTGACCCTGCCAAGGATACAGAGGAACACAGAATTCTGGGAGAGCAGGCATGGGCCTCTCCCCATATGCCTGTCAAACACCAGCCACCGAGGCCTCTCAGAACCTTAGGGAGTCTTGAGGCAAGGACCCCTCGAGAAGGTTGGCCCAACCCACTGGAGAGCCAAGCCCTAAAGACACTTTGCCAGCTCTGAGTCTGATGGTTCTTCGGCACGTCTGTGCTCTTTCCCAGTGGCTCTGGTCTGGGGGGCCCCACCGAGAGGGCTGGTGACGGTCTGCTCCATCATTGGACACAGGTGGAATCTCCATCATGGACCGTCAGCTCCCGGGCCCTCGGCCCTCACGGATTATCTCTGGATCCCTGTCAGCACCGAGCCCGGTGCCCAGCATATGGGAGGTGCTCTGTGGATGTATTAAGCCAACATCTGGATTCAAAGACACAGGGGAAGCAGGAAGCGTGTTGATGTTGGATGCAGAGCAGTGAATCACTTCCGCGTAAAACCGAGGTTTTTATTTCAGCAAAACTGGTCACTTCGCCAAATTCTAGGCAGCTGGTTTTATGGCCGGAGGACAAGAATCTGTGTCTGTCATCTCTCTATGCCCACTACTAACAGTGACCAGGTATACAAGCCACTACACTTTGAGGGATGTTGCAGGCGAATGATGTGGCCCACGGAGGCTTTCGTCTTTGGTGTCCCTTGGCATGGGGTGGGTTTGGCTATATCGTGACTGCCCTGGTGTCAGTGGGGTCCTGCAGTGAGTGACATTCTCTGGATGCTGTCCTGACAGCATTACACAAGCATGGGCTCCCAGCCGGCCGAAAAATACCGTGGAAGTTGCATTGGCTGCCCCACCGAAGATGTCCCCTTTTCTTCCTGGAATATCAAAAGGATGCACGTAGTAGTAAATGTAAAAGGAATTACATTTACCCAGAAGAAAAGTACAATACAATGTACTATGGTAATAATATGTTACGATATAACTCAGATGAAGCTCGTCTAGACGATCTCTCCAACTCATCAGGTAGGTGCTGTGTTTTAAAGCGTTCTGGCTGAAATGGAGAAAAGCGGGCCCCCAGACAACTGGTTGCCTTCACAACCCCACCCGAGGGGAGGGCACCGGGTCAAGTGTGATCTGTCCCAAGCAAGGGCAGCCTCTCCCCAGGTACCAAAAGATCATTATCACTTTCGCTACGTGGGATCTCAGCTATGTTTTCTTCTGGCCAGCCTAAAGCCCTTTGCATTTGTTCTGACAGAGGTTTGAGAGGCAAGATGGACAATATCACCAGCCCAGGGAGAGCGGGACACAGAAAGGCCAAGCTGATGAAACACGTAACAGTGAAGGTGGGGCTGGGCCTGCAGGGTATTACCGTCAACACTAACAGCTCGAGTCCTCAAAAAATTATGTGAGGAGACACCAAAGAGGGGGGGTCATTTAAGAAGACCAGACGTAGCTAACTCTTTAAAAAATTAAAAGCTAAGAACAAATGGCAAGAAAGCAACTTTCTGTACCAAAGCTATCCAACAGAACATTCGGGGCTGATGGGACCGTTCTATTCTGCGCTGCCCAATGTGGTAGCAGCTCGCCACATGAGGTTAGCACCCACGTGAAATGCGGATGATGTGACTGAAAAACTGAAATTAAAATTGTATTGCCTCTGGGCGCCTGGGTGGCTCAGTGGGTTAAGCGTCCGACTTCGGGTGAGATCATGATCTCACGGTCCGTGGGCTCGAGCCCCGCGTCAGGTTCTGTGCTGACAGCTGAAAGCCTACAGCCCGCTTCGGATTCTGTGTCTCCCTCTCTCTCTGCCCCTCCCCTGCTCACGCTCTGTCTCTTTCTCTCTCAAAAATAAATACACATGAAAAAAATTTAAATAGTGAAAATAAATTGCACTGCATTTAATTAACTGAAACAAATGTAAATGCGTATGTGTCTGGCAGTTACCATTTGGACATTTGGACAGCACAACTCTACACTCACATGCATCATCTGAAAACATGACAAAACTTCAAGTTCTTGGGGACTTGTAAAGCCTCGAAAGGCCTGAATAAGACAATAAACAAACCAACCAACAGGAGGAAGAGGCTTCTCAGCTGTCACTTGGTGTCCACATGGGACTGTATCTTCTAAGCCGAGGCAGGCGGGCCAGAGTTGGTGACGGGGACGGGGCTGCCCTGAGCCCGCAGACGGTGGCACGCCCGCCCCCGGACGCCTCTGCCCCTTTCCCGCAGCCCCCAGCCATCCTGGTGATGATGACAAGACACAGGTCGTCTGGGGGCAGCAGCAAGTCCATCAGTCCGGAAGCTCCCGGAGGGCAGGGACAGGGTCTCGGCCACCACTGAATACCTCTCTCCAGCTCCCCAGGCCCGTAACACGGCTGGCACCCAGAAGAGAGTTGTTTTGAACAGAATTCTCAATATTTGTTACAGAGGTTGTCACGATTACAGGATGGGCTGTGGACTGAATGTTTGTGTCCCCGCATAAATCATACGTCGAAACTCTAATCCCCAGTGTGATGGTACTCGAAGGTGGGGCCTTTGAGAGGTTAAGTAGGTTTAAATGAGGTCATGAGGGTAGAGCTCCCATGATAGGATTCGTACCCTTATAAGGAGGACATCTCTCTCTGCCATGTGAGGACACAGCCTTCAAATCAAGAGGAGGGTTCCCGACGGACAGCGATCTGGATTTGCTGGCACCTTGATCTTGGTCTTCCCAGCCCTGAAGACTGTGAGAAATAGATGTTTATGGTTTAAGCCACATGGTCAATGGCATTTTTTTATCGCAGCCCAAGGGGGGGCTGAGACGGGGTTTGGGGGGAAAGCAGCTTTTGGCATCAGTTTTTTCATAGGCACTCATTAAAAATAAAAACAAAACCAACCAGACCAAAAGAAACATTACCAGGCCCCTCCCATGGGAACTATGAAGCCAAGAAAGAAGATTCCCTGCTCTAGAAAGGACCCTGCCAACGAGACATGACCAAGCACAGGAGTAATTATGACCCCAGGCATAAAGCGACTGGTTTCATCTGAGCCACACTGATGGAGACATTGGGCCCCACCAAGGCAAGAGGGATACATTACTGCCAAAATGGGGGAGGGGAGCAGAAGGGGGCAGCTTCCTGGAGAAAGTGGTATCCGGGCCAGGTGTAGAGGGATATAGCGGATGTGCTTGTGCAGGAGACTGGGATGGGAGCATAGAACACAGGTTACAAGGTGGGGGGGGGGAGGGGGGGGACCCTAGAGACTAGTCTAGCCCTTTGTGCAGCAGTGCTATGCAGGGAGGCCTGAAACTCTGCTCTGGCAAGGTAAGGGGTCCCCTTGGAGCTCTGGCTAAAAACCGTAAGGAACTGGGGTATTTGGAATTTCTAGCTGCTAGGCTCACTACCGCTGAAATGGATCCCCACCCCAAGCCCCACCTCTTTCGCAACGAGAGAGGGTGGACAGCTGAACAACCAGTGTGGCCTCCCAAGTGGCCGTGGGAAGGGGCTGGGTTGTCTGCTGCCCCCACTCTCTTCCTCCTGCTGTGAAATCCGCATCAGCTGGAGATGCCCAAGAGATCCGTTTCCATCTGTTCTGGGCATGGTTGGTAGGAAAGCCGCAGATCCAAGAGGCAGCTTGGCCTATCAGCATGACAGAGGCAGCCTCCGGTGGGGGTAGGGAAGGAGCCCACTGCAGAGACATGCTCAGCCAGCCCTGGGAACAGCTGCCCAGCCGTGGGGCCGGGAGGCTCCCAGCTTCCCAGCCGCCCACAAATCCCCCATTTTGTAGCCTGCTTGCTAAGGGTGTCAGTAAGATCATCAGAAGCACATCTGCCCGGAATGATAGCAAACGTGGGCACGTTCTAAGGGAAGCCCACGAGAGTTAGGGGACTCGGGTGACCACACCAGCAGGGCCTGTGGTATCCCCAAGAGCCTGGAAACGACCCCTGCAGATTTCATCCGTCTCTAACTGGACCAGGAAGTATCCTCAGCCAAGACCCTAGGCAGGCTCGTCTACAGCTGTGCTGCTCTCGGCATGTCCCAGGGTGCCCTACCACCCGCTACTCTGGCCCTCGCGAGCCCCTCGCGGCTCTGTGAGGCTGGGCGGGGGACATACTTCTGAGCAAATACTAGATGAACAGCTGTTCTGTTCAGCATATGGTCTCAGCAGTTTCCTCCAAAGGCAGGGCTGGAAACAAAAGTTCCCATCCAGGTATTCATTCTGGCGATGATCCCAGGGGGCAGGAGTGAGATCCAGTTGAGAGGGAAACAAGGAAGAAGGGAGACATACAAAGATGCATTCCTGAGGCGGCTTCCACCTGGCACCCTTCCTGGGGAACTCCTGAAAAGCCTTGTGGAAAGCATCTCAGAACTGCCCACCCAAGCACTGAAAGGGGAAAGCACTTATCGCTACGTTCCTGTGCCCCCGCGGTCACGGGCAGTCCCGTGCGGTTCCAGGATACACACTGGTAAATGTCAATGCTACAGAGCAGACAGTCCCGGGACAGAGAGTGAGAGGTTCGTGAGGCGGCCCAGAGGGAAGTGCAGTCAGAGCATCTCCACGACAGTGCTCAAAGCCTCTGGCACCTGCGGGCTGCACTAGAGCCGGAGCAAGAGGGGGTTTCCGGAAAGCCTGGGAGAGTTACGTCTGCCTCCACCATGTCTGTCCCTGAGTCCAAGGCACAGGCTAAACCCTCCTGAGGCCTGCTCCTGGCTAAGATGCTGTATTAGTTTCCAATTCTCTGATGGCACTGGCGCTCAGAAGTCTGACATGGGTCTCACTGGGTGAAAATCAGGGTTTTGACGAGGTTGGGTCCTTTCTGGAAGCTCTAGGAGACCATCTGTTTTCTTGTTTTTTCCAGCTTCTAGACCAGGGGTGGGGAGGGTGGGGTCTGTTGGTCCCTTGGTCTTGGTCTGGGGTCCCTTCCTCCATCCTCAAAGCCAGCAGTGGCCAAGCAAGTTTTCCTCACATCACATCACATCACATCACTCTGACACGGTCTCCCTTGCCTCCCTCTTCCCCATTGAAAGGATCCCTATGGGCCGCCTGGGTGGCTCAGTTGGTTGGGCATCCGACTTCAGCTCAGGTCATGATCTCACGGTCCGTGAGTTGGAGCCCTGCGTCGGGATCTGTGCTGACAGCTCAGAGCCTGGAGCCTGCTTCGGGTTCTGTGTCTCCCTCTCTCTCTGACCCTCTCCCATTCATCCTCTGTCTCTCTGTGTCTCAAAAATAAATAAACATTAAAAAAAAAAAAAAGGATCCCTGTGATTACACTGGGGGCCCCTTGGATAAGCCAAGACAATCTCCCCATCTCAAGGTCAGTTGATGAGCAACCTTAATTCCACCTGCAACCTTAATTCCCCTTCACATGTAACATAGCATATCCACAGATTCCAGAGATGAGGTGGTGAATGCCTTTGAGGGACCATTTTCCCACCTACCCCAGATACTATTTCATCTGTTCCTGAAAAGAAGAGTCCAGGGCACTTCTGCAGTTAATTGGGGTGGACCTGTCTGGTCCACAGAACCAGAAAGGAAGAACCTGCCTGTCCCCGAGGCTGCCCCTGTGACCCCCACATTTTGCCGGCACAGCCGCCTACTTTGCCAACGACAACTAAACCCAACAAAGTCAGGAGACAGATGACCCAGAGGCCCCAAGGTGATCCAGACATCATAGAAAGGGCCTAAACTTCACAGACAGATGGACTCAACTCTGATCCCAACCTAGGAAAGACTGCTCAACCTTTCCAAGCTTCCAGATCCCAGAGCAGGGCCAAAGTCCCAGGGGACTGTCAGGATTGGCGATCACTTTTCCAATCTCTACAAAATAGCTGTTGAAGAATTACTATTCTTCACACCAGCTCTCTCTAGGCCCTAGGGTTATACCAGGAACAAGACCAAGTCCTGACCCCCATCAAGCTTACGTTACACCCTAGACGATGCCTGGAATATAGTAGTTGCTCGGTAAATTGAAGGCATCATTAGGGCTTTCAAGGCAGTAATTCTCAAAGAAGTAACTCTACTCTTTAGTTATTTACTGATTTATAACATACAAAATATAATCATAACCATTCCCTCATTTGATTCTCAAAACAACCCAGAGAGGTAGATAGCAGGCCACTCCATGGTTCTTCCTGCAGCCTTGGTGAGACTTGTACCCAATCCAAGCACCCCCATCCATGCAGAGTGGGTTACCTCTGCCCTGTTTCCATAATTTCATTAAGCAAAAGGCCAGGAGAAGGAGAAACTGAAGCCTAAAAGACTTAGAATCGTTCTTCTCTAGAGCTCTGGATGCAATAAAATATCTTAAAGCCATTTTCTCACCTGCTGTAAATGGTTGAACCATATTTGGGGGGGTGGGGTGGGGTGGGGAATGTTTGCACCTCTCTTCATGCATTCGGCCCAGGCTGCCTTGCGCTAACACGCATGTTTTCTTGTCTCTCTCTCCCACAGAGCTGAGAACTCATCACCTAGGGGTGGCAAGGTCTCAGTGAAGGGCTTTGCAATTATTTAGTAGCCCAGAGGAAGCATTTGCTCAGTCTGCCCCCTCTCCCATCCCCCAGGTCTCAGCAGAAGCCTCGGCTGACGACTGTATGCATGACCGATTTCTACGTCTCTATGTTACACTCGGGTTGTCAGGCACGAGCTTCCGCTCCTGGAGGGAGCACGCAGGCTAGCCTCCCACGGGCAGAGCAAAGGCAAGGATGTTCCTGAGCCTGCATCTAGCTTCACTCTGTATCCTCACCCCCAGTTCCTGAAAGGTAAGCTTCCCCCCAACAGAACGTGAGGGGGCCAGAAGGGATAGTCTGCAGCACAGGGCATAGAACGGTTGTCCCTTGTCTTTGGCTGATCTGGCGCGTGCCTCTGCCTCCGCTGCCTGCCCTTTCCCACACTCTGCTTGCTCCCTCCTTCAGTTGTCAGATCTCCCAGGCTCAGCAGGCAGTCTGCCATAATTCTCAAGAATAAAGAAAACATTTTAGGGTTTGACAAGCCCAACATTTGCATGTCTGTTTTCAGAGAAATACCCATCTGGGGGGATTAAGCCTTTTTTTTTTTCCTCCCTCCCCATCCGACCCAAAGTATGAAAACATTCTTGACATAGTTGCCTGAAAAAGGATTTCTAAAGAGAAAAATACCTCCCATACCCTGTGATTTCAGTGACTTGGTGTGAAAAGCACCTGAAAGAAAGGGGATGAAGTGGAGAACAGAAAGGAAAAAAAAAATCTCTTTAGTCAAATAGCTTGTTAATCTTAAAGTAGGCAATGCATTAGCTTTCCTCTCTAGTCTCAGGAAATACACATGTTGGTGTGTATTTCATCCCCAAGCAGCACCTCTTCACCGAGGAGCAGGGCCTGTGCACCCATAGGCCCAGGGCACCAATACTATGGGGGAAAGGCAGAAACCCAAGGCCCAGAGTCCAGAGCCACTGAGCAGAAGGTGGGGGGGGGGGGGGTGCGCAGAGAGCACTTTTTGGGGTATGCACCTCCCTCTTGGGGAGGTTCTCATCTTAAAGCAAATTTGTGGGTGGGATTCCTAGAAAAAGGCCAAGTAGGGCGACTCATCCTAAATCATTAAAGATTTTAGCTGAAGATGATTTGCACAAAATCCAACTGCACTCAATCAGGTCGGGAAGCCAGTGAACTTCTGATGTGATGAACTTGGCTGCCATTGCCTCGAGGAAGGCAGAGTTGTGCCCAAGAAAGTGATGGAGGACTGAGCAGCTGGCTGGTCCAGGTAATGTAGCAAAAGGCAACTTTAAGGTTTTGGAAGTGAAGGGAACGTGACATTGCCCAAGATAAGAACCACGCACCCATCCATTCATTCAACAATGGAACGTCTGTATTGGGCACAGCACTGGTTAAATGTTGATGCCTTTCAACCTCAAGAGGGCACATGGGCCCATGAAGCCCTGGAAAGGAAATATGTTGGGAAGAAAGGAAAATTTAGAGAACCCCCCCCCCATCCCGATGAGTTGATTGCCTATGAAAGGGCCAGGGCAAGTGTCCCAATACAAACCCCAGAGACAGGGCCCAGCACATGTTGCTGGAGACAGGTGGCCCAACACACACACAGGATGCTCAGAGATTTCCTGTGGCCTGAGTTCCAAATGGCACAGGCTGAGGTGGCACATCTTGTGTGCCAGTCAGGAGAGCAGTTTCTAAATGAAGCCAAAGAAGAGAAACCAGCAGGAAAGGACCCCCCCCTTCTCCAAGGAGTCGGGGAGCTCCGAGGGTGTGCTCAACCTGGTGGAGGAGGAGAGGAGGGGGACCCATGCCAGGACACAATGTCCAGAGTGGAGGAGCTCTGGTCAAGATTTGGGGGACAGGGCCAGGTGAGGCCAGGGCGTGAGGCCCCATGGGGACATAGGCTGGGCAGTAATGGTCCAGGCGTGCCCTCGGGGGCCACCACAAAGGGTGGTTGCCTAACCACCACTAGAAAACAGAGGGCTGGGTGCTCTGGCCTGCAAGGGGTCAGTGAAGAAAGAAAGGGGGTGGAGTGAGGTAGGGTGGGCTGTGAAGCCAGACGCCTTGCTTTAGAGGAGAAGTATTCCCTCCAGTCCCCAGAAATCCTAGAATCTGCAGCAAGCTGCCTAAGATAAGTAGGGTGAGAAGCCAGAAGGCCGTCCGTCTGGGATGCGTAGCAAAAAGAACACTCCCCACCACCACATCATGCCTTCTCCCAGGAAGAGATTAATTTCAAAACTTTTTCCTAGGTACACAGTATATCATACCAAATGATGTATCCAGCCATCCTGCCTCAGATTCCACTCTGGGATTTCTCCACGAGCATTTGGCTTTCCTGCTGCAGGACGGAAGAGGAGGTTGGAGAAGTTTGCTTACAGGGACAACAACCCAGGGACACGTACTCTAGGAGACACTGGAGCCTGGCGTCTGGGTAAGACATCTGACCCTCTTCGGCCCCCCCCTTAAAAGAAAGCATGGAGACCCAAAGGCATTCGAGCAGAGGGCAGAGAGGCTAAAGCCCCCTCCACACCCAGCCCATCTGCCTCGCTGCCACCCCAGCCCCTACTCGGCCACCCAGTTCTTCTCAGTGCTGAACTGATTAGTCATTCATAACGCTCAAGTCATTAATTGAGGAAGGAAGCCACGCTACGGGCCTTGAATCACACTGGATCCAGGGGAGAGCAAGGCCAAACTTGCCTGACTGGGTTCGATATTGCATTACTGAGATCAGCGCAGCAAGGGAGAGGTTCACAGGTTACCAAGCCCCGAGGAGCCCATCCACAGCCGCAGCCTTGGCTGACCCTCGATGGGGAGCTCTGCTGCTTCTGGGGTGTGGGGAGACTCAAGGGTTCAGAGACAGGTTGGAAGGACACCAGATCGGCCCAGTGTCCCCCTTGACAGATGGTGAAACTGAGGCCCAAGGAGGCAGGCACTTGCTGCAAGTCAAATACCAAATGTAATATAGATGGGATAGAACTCTCATATCTCAGTCCTGTGGCCCCAGCAATTTCCACCGCACCAGACTACTCCTAGGCAATCGTAATATTAAGGCTTGGATGGTAAGGGGCGATGTGAATGGCAAAATAACAAAATAACAAAAACAACCCAGTGTCCATCAGTAGGCAAGTAGCTTTAAAAAATGAAATGGGGGTGTCTGGGTGGCTCAGTCAGTTGAGCTTCCGACGTTGGCTCACGTCATGATCTCATGGCTCGTGGGTTCGAGCCCTGCGTTGGGCTCTGTGCTGACAGCTCAGAGCCTGGAGCCTGCTTCGGCTTCTGTCTCTGTCTCTCTCTGCCCCTCCCCTGCTCGTGCTTTCTCTCTCTCTCTCTCAAAAATAAACATTAAATTTTTTTTTTTTTAATGAGATGTAGGTTAAGTAAAATGAAATGTGAATCAGCCATGTAGAAAGATTGGCATGACTCTCTATGTTCTGGTATGGATCGATCTCCCTGATAGAGTTTTATAAGCAAGAGAGTACGACCTAGTACCTATAGTATGCTGCCATTTTGGAAGAAGGGAAGCACACACACACACACACACACACACACACACACACACACACACCTGTGTGTGCTCTTGCCTTTGCATAAACCACCTCAAGGATGCATGGAAAACTGACAGCAGTGGTTGTGTCTGGGAGAAGCCCTCAGGGGCAGAGTATAGAGAACAAGAGGGGATGGGCTTACTTTTTACTCTTCTTTCTCACAACTCGGATTATCTACTATTGGCCTGTGTGATCAAACTGAAATCTAAAACACGCACCTCGCCCGAGGCTCAGAGTCAGCAATCCTGACTAGCTACAGTGGGTACACTAGTCTCGGAACATATAAGCATGTAAGCTGAAAAGGCAATGGACTGATGACCAGAAAAATGAGTGAATGAAACAAAATGTTGTCTGAACCCCAAGGTAGCAATTAGATATATGGCGTCACATGTTGGACGAGACAAGGAACATATCACAGTACTTAAGAGCCAGAAGAAAGTATCAAGATTATGATGGGCAGCCTCTCATTGGGCAGAGTGGTGGGAGTCTGAGAACCCGGGTTCGAGTCGTTGGTCACCTAAAATCTCAGAAACCTCAGTTTCCTCATCTGCAAAATGGGAATGGTAATATCTCCTTCCTGGAATTTTCGTGCGGATCAAACGGGATCGTGGATGGGAAAGAACTTGGCAATGTGTAATGTATAGAACGGGCTGGGGGACTATGGCGAGCCCTGTCCCCCTGTACCCCTCCTGTCCACCTGCAGGTCTGATTGCTTTCCCCAGCCTCAGGCACTTTCAGCACCTCAGTGCCCAGTGCCTCAGTTTCTACGTGCTCAGGAAAAGCTCTAAAGGAGTCTCCCTGGGGCGTCTTCTACCCTCTCCCCTCAGGCAACAAAGGCCGCAGACACAATTTGCCTGAGGTCACAAAGGGACAGCCCCAGGAAGAGAATGGCTTCATTCCTTCACATCTTAAAAGATTTCATTCTTTGTAAGTGGTCTGCTCACACGTAGAGAACTTGAGAGGAGTCACACATCCTGAGCTGAATCAGCGACCTCCTCATTATTTACCGACCAGCCTCCCCCGGGATTGAGTGACATTTCAGGGACAGCAAAGTTCTCAGGAAAAGTGCCCTCGCATGTGGCCACAGGAAGCAAATCCCCCTCCAGCTCCCCCCACTCCAGGATGAGGGAACAGGGGCTGTCGGAGCCAGATCTGGTGGGCACACGGTGAGAAGCGAACCCCTGGGTTAGGACCAAGACTCGGGGAAGCCCAAACATGGTTCCCGTCTTGTGGATGGGGAAACTGAGGCTCAGAGAGAAGAAGAGAACCTCTGTCTAGGTTTACAGCCAAAGTCTCCCCCCTCCGTTCCAGCTGTTTCCATCTATCCCTGTGGAGAATGGTGCTTGGAAAGAGTGGGACACCCATCACTTGGGATGCAAATAGTTGTTGTCTGAAAGGAAGAAGAAAGCAGGGCAGTGCTGTGGAGACATGAGGACCTGCACGGAAACACACTTGCTCGTTCGGGGCCACCGATCAGGTGCTATTTCTGGCTACTAATTATGCACAGGGGCCAGCAGAGGCCCGATTTCTGTGGCTGGCTGCACGCTGCGCCCTGGCGCTTACACCCACTCCTAATTTTCACGGCTTCGCCCCGCCCGCCCCCACCTACTGTATTTCCCCCACCTTCGTCACCACCGCAGACTCCTTCCCCAGGCACGGGCCGGGCTCACCGCTCCTACCACCTAGGCATGTCTGTGCGAGGAAGGAGCTTTCTAGAGTCCTCCCATCTTGCATGAATGTGCTCGCTCGTTCATTAATTCATCAAATACGCACCAAACACTGATAGGCCGGACACCCCACCAGAATCCTCGCATGACTCGACGTAATCACGCATTCTTTGGGATGTCTTTCGTAGACAGCCAGAGAGAAAACGCTGTTGAAAAAAAAAAAAAAAAAAAAAAGCTACAATGTGATGATAACAGGATAACAGGAAAAAGCTTGAGTTTTTGTTAATGCATTATTATTTATTAATTATGTTCCTCTGTCTTAAATCTTCCCTCGGTCACCAGAGTGGGATCAATAAATGGCAACATTTTCCCATCTGATGATTTTAAATGAGATTACAAAGACATGGAGTTTTAATTTCACATGCATTAGTTTCTGGGTCTTGGGTCTCTTTCCACCCCCCCCTCAAAGCAGATAAATGAGGTTCTAAACTTAGGATAATAAGGCTTAACAGTGAGGCGCTTTTTAAAAAGTGAATCATTTCTCAGTTCTCCTTTGCTAATCTCTCTTGGTAACATTAATTATGAGTTTGTGCAGCGTGCCCCAAGGCGAGCTCGGCTTTCCCAGGACAATTAAAGTTACTTAATTATTAAAAACTGTGTGTGCTGCTTCCCAGAGAGAAAGAGGCAGCCGGGCCCGGCTCCCAGAGCCCCCCACAGGAGTGACCGGACACTCTGTGGGAACTCGGCTCCTTTCCCTCACCATTGTAATTCTTTCAATATAATCTATGAAAACCCCCTCGCTGACCCCTGATAGCAGTAGGACATGTCGCCCCACACCCTGAAAATGGCTAGAAGGGGAGAAGGAGGGGTGCCGCGGCCCAGCTGCATTCGCAGCAGACATTCCCAAGAGTGCTACTAATTTGTAACAGCCTTTTTGTTCTGGACGGGGCTTTGGTTGTGGTCCTGGGTCTGCCACCGACACCCCAGGGAGACTTGGGGCAAGGTCACTCCTGCAATTCTGAGGCTTGGATTCATAGTCCCAGGCACCCTTCGATCTCTAGGGGGCCTCCAGGTCCTGATTCTTTGATGAGGCTAACACTTACCCTGGAAAAGGAAACTCCCATTTTTCATTCCACTTCCTATTCTCGTTCATTCATTCATTCATTCATTCACTCATTCATTCACTCAGCAAGCATCTGCCCTGCGCTGGGCGCTGTTTTAGCTCAGGGATAGAGAAGAGACGCAACATTCTCAAATCCTGCCCACCATCTTGCGCACAGAAGGAAATGGAGACTGAGAAGGGAGGAGGCTGGTTCTGGGGCTCCCCAGAAAGTCACACCAAGGCAGGCGAGAACCCAGTCCTCCTGACCCCTGCCCCGGGGAGCTTTCAACACCCTGCTGCCAGCCACTCCTTAGCTCCCTCCCCTTCTGATCTATTTAGCTCCTTCCCACCCCCAGCCCCCTCCCGGGGCTCCAAGTCTCCAAGGAAGCATAGCCCCTTAGAAACATCCTGGCCACCTATAAACGTGAGCCATCTATGTAATTTTACATACGCTAGTAGCCACATTGTTAAAAAAACAAAAAAAACAAAAAAAAAACCACTTAACCAAGATAATTTTTAAAAATCATATTTTAAACTTGTGATAAATATAGACATGTATTTACTGATAAGATATTGGACACTTTAAAAAAAATTAAATCTTCAAAATTCACCGAGGATTTGACAGTTACAGTACATCCCAGTCTGGCTAGCCATGTTTCAAATGCCCAAGAGCCACCTGTGGCCAGTGGTCACTAGCCTGAGCAAGCAGCACAGGAGTAAGGTCCCTCTCACCTGAAACTTTCCATCAGTCCTCAATACTCAGGACAATCCAGGAAGAAAAGTGTGCGATTCATGCACACGGCATGACAGGGGAAGTCTGGAGCACGGGGTCCCCAGGACACCGACCCCGCGGAACACGACATAACCGAGAAAGTAAAATGCACGTCATTAAGTGCAAAGAGCAAGATAGAAACAGTGTATGTGGAATCCTGCCCCTGCAGGGCACCTGCATGTCTCCTTGTATGTGCATCAACTATCTCTAGAAGGATTCCTAAGAACCAAAACCCTCCCAAAGGAGAACTGGATGGATGGAGGACAGGGCACAAGGGGGACGTTCGCCGCCCGTGTGCCCACACTTTTGGATTTTGAAATATGTGGATGCGTGACCCATCAAAACCTAAACTCAGAACTCTTCAGTTCGCGGGCACACTGTGGGCACAGGAGGCCTGCCAGCACGATGCTTGCTCCCAGTCCCCAGGGCAGTGCACCAGCAGGGGAGCAAATACAGGTCTCTGAGGTCCCTGCTGCTCCACGATAGGAAGAGGGAGGCTTGGCAGAGGCCCAGGGCAGGAAGACATGATATCAAGTGACTTTAAAGGGCTCTTTTGTTTCCGGAAAGGCAGCGGTTTCCCCTCTGCATCCCTGCCCCCCTCTCGGAGCCTGCTGTCTCTGGGATCCCTCCACCACCTGCTACCAGAGCATCATTTCTCCCCCCCCCCCCCCCCCGGAAGAGCCTCTGGGCTTGAGGTGGGGAGGGGAGGGAGGCACTGGCTGGGAAGGAGCGTCATCCTGTCTTCCCAAAGGATGTCATTCATTCCCAGATGTCATTTCCAGAGGCATGATGCCACCCTGCCAGCTGCCCTGTAAATCCTGGCATATGACACAGAGCAATGGAACAAGAGAGCAGAGCCCGAGCATGGTCGCACCTGTGCGTGTGTCCACCTGTGCACATCCGGGGCCGCGCTCTGACACTCACGCACTCATTCGGCCTTTTAACAAATACTAGCTGGGCATCTACTATATCCCAGTCTCTGTGCTAGAGCCTTGGGATCTGGCAGGGACAAGGCACATGAGGTCCTGTCCTCAAGGAGCTTACCGTCAAGCAGCAGAAACAGGCATCAAATTGAAAATAATTCACTCGTAACTCTTGTGATAAGTACATGAAATCGGGGTTCACGGTCTAGTCTGGGAGGGCAGGGAAGGCTCACTCGAGAACTGGCACTTAAGTCGAGTCTAAAAAATAAATCCAGAGGTGATGTCACAGGTGAGCCTTACGTGGATAGGGGCCCCACTATCAACTTGCTATGTCTTTGAATAAACCACCTCCCCTTTTCAAAGATGTTTTTATTTGAAAATAAATTTAAAACTTCAAAATATTGTCAAAAGAGTCAAAACCACCTGTATGTTTTTAGCCAGGTGATTCACTATTAACATTTTACCCCATTTGCTTTATCAGTTGTTTCTTCTCTCCCTCTCTTTCTTTCTCAACCATGTGACGGTACCTAACACACACTTTTGGTCCTTTAGGACCAAACCCTTCGGGAGCCCACTCCCTTTCTGAGCTCAGCATGGGAAGATGGTCCCCTGTCCCCTCTCCTCCCAGGGCGTCACAGGGAACGAACCCGTGAAAGCCTGCACGAGCAAATCTCGGGCACATGGAATAAAAATCATTACTATCCATTTGCTGAGCACCTCTTGGGACTTAGAAATGAGATTTAAAATGACTTCCCAGAGAGATGCCCAACGTCTCAATTCCTCCAGGAGACAGCCTGCTCTTTAGCCAGCCCTGGAGGTTGGGATGGGGGCACGCGAGGGGAGGCGGGCAGCAGCGTCTGTCCACAGACCCTCTTCTCGGCCGGGTAGGCCTGAGCCCTTGGGGAGGACATTTCTGGCTGACCAGCTCTCCCCACAGCTGAGGGGAAGCATCTCAAGGCAACAGACAACGCTCGCCCACCCCCGGGGGAAAGCCTCCTTCTCCATGATGAAATGGAACAGAGCCAGCCCAGAAGCCCTCTCCTGGCCGGTCAGCCCGGCATTCAGGAGCACAATAGCGTTGGTCCTCTCAGCGGGTTTTGAGAGCCATTCCCTTAATGAGAACGATAAATTCACAAGAAAAGGCTGGTTGCCAAGCGCAAGGAAGGAAAGTGCTGCCTGGGCCTCACCGGCCCCAGGGGACCACCCCTCCGAGCGTGGGACCTGCAGAATCAACAACCGGACAGGGACGAGACCCTGACTACTGAGTCATACGTCTGGGCTCAGAGCCTGGCACCGTGTACTTTTCAAAGCTTCCCAGGTAACCATCTGTCAGTTTAGCAACCGCTGGCCTAGCTAGCTACCCTCAGATCCTTCCAGGGCCGCGG
>NW_024412403.1:75167926-75187060 GCF_014898765.1 Herpailurus yagouaroundi | reverse complement strand
CCCCCCCCCCGCCATGGTGCCGCTGGGCAGGACCCGGAGCCGGCTGAAGGGCACACGTCGGCGGAGAAACTTCAGGCCCTGTGCTGGAGGCCCCTGCATCTGGGAAGGAAGCGGGTGCAAGGACGTCGTGCAGCGTCTCTCATCCTTGGTTTACCCAATCGTCTCTGATACAGGCCGCGTTCTACAAGCTCTCCCCGAGTGGGCGGCGAGAGGCAGAAGACAATCAGTGAAGCAGCCAAGTTCTGCTCTGGCTGCCCTGATGAAAGCTGGCTGCTGGCGTGGGCCGCTCGCTGGAGCACAGCTGTGGGCAAGGCCAGGTGCGGTGGGGCGGCCTCTGGGTGAGCCAGCTGCCCGGCTCCTGACTCATTCAGCCCTCTCAGCAGCAGGCCCGGGCCTCCCCCTCTGGCTGCCCTGCAAGCTTCTCCCCTCCGCGTCCGCCCCTCCCCCAAACTCCCGCGGCCCGCCCCCCCCCCCCCCTGCTCTGTATGGCCAGCTTATTTTCTTTTACTCTAGTTACCCACACCCCTCAACGGGGTCACCCTGCCCCACCCTGGGGGCTTCTTGAATTTCTAGGCAAACACTGAGACCCTGGGGCCCTGCAACCTTATCCCTCCCATCATTAAACACTGAGACTCCCCGGGGGCCAAAAACTGTGTCAGAGTGGGCCCCCACCTCCCCGTCCCCAGCACTCAGCACTGCCCTAGGCAGAGAGCAGGCACTCAGGACACGAGGGAGGGAGGAAGGAAGGAAGGAAGGCTGCAATAAATCTGCAATAAAATCCGGTTCTTAATTGACCCACCGCATCAAACCTCTCCCCAGGGCCTGTTCCAGGAAGGTTCTTTAGTCGAACCCAGTTCGGAGTGACTTCCTCTCCCGTTCCCAGTATTCCGGGACTTCTCTTGTGCGGGGACAGTGAGAACGAGGATGAGGCTGGGGACTAAATGGATTTTGCGAAGATTCACCAGATGTGGGAAGCCAGCCACACAGCCCGCAGAAGGGACAACTGACGGGAAGAATAGACATCTCTGAATGTCCAAATCTGGCCTATTCAAGACCTGGAGGCAAAAGCCACCTCCTCAATGAAGGTTTCCTGGATTTCTCTGACCAGAAGTGATCCCTCCCTCCTCTAAAACTGCACGGCACATTATCCGTCCTTCTTTCACGGACCCTCTGCAGTTTTCCATCTTGTGAGACAAGCATTATTACACACGTGACAACCATTGTATCACACGTGGTGATATAAAGGAACCAGGCAAGGCTTTGCAGTCAGGCTGCCCCAAGTTCAAATGCCACATCTCCCTCTTACTAGCCGTGCAAATGTGAAGGAGGAGCTTAACCCTTCTTATCCTCGGTTTCTTCGTCTATGAAATCAGAATAATAACTATGTGCCCTTTAGGACTTTCTTTTTCCTGCCTGCGTGGGGAGGCAATGTCACGTATGCAGCACCACATGACCTCCCACAGTCTGCCTCCTCTAACAGGGCGATGATGGGAGTTGGGGTCCTCAGGTCAGGTGTTTGCCACAGGAGATCGCATCTGGAGACTTCCCGTAAAGGGACCCTTGAGCATTCCTCAAGCTTCCTCACCACCCGCAAGGCACACCCCATCTGGGAGAAAAGCCTGAGGAAAGGGATCACGTGGAATTCATCTGTTTTCCAGTCCTGGAAACTCAGGGGCCGTTGCAGGGGGCTGCTTCGCACAGCCAGGAATGACCTAGTTGAGGCTACACAGACCTCAACCCAGAATGCGGCTGAGACCTGACGTGGGCCGCCCCTGTCAGGTGCATGGGGCTGCGTCGCCTACCAAGTACTTTCACATCCAGTACCTGCTGTGGTCCAGAGAGCAACCCGATGAAGTTGCCTACGCTGGAATCGTTATCGTCCTCATTTTACAAAAAAAGAAACTGAGGCTCAGAGCAGACAGAGAAACGTTTCATCTCTACAGCATTCAGAGGAGGAAGATTCAGATGTTGATGTCAGGAACTTGCTCAGGTGTTTTTTTTTTCCCCTCTGCCTTCTGAAGGGGGGCCTGAGAGCTCCTTTGATGGCTTCACGTCACTTTAAGGACATCCTTTTTCCTCCTGCTGATTTGCACTCGTGATGAAACAGGCATATGGCGTGTTCACTCAAAAACTCCTCAAAGACTGCTCCTCCCCAGCTATAACAAAACAAAAAATAAAAGAAATAGAGAGGGAAGGAGGAAATGCCACCCCGGAAGCCAACACAGCACCCAGAAGAGGGAGGAGGCTTCTTCAGCGGCACCCAGCTGCCGGCCCCACTGACAGGGGCCGCGGGTGCACCAGGGGCCGTAAAAGTCGTGCCATGGGTGTTTGATCGGAGTTACTTTTGAGTGGGTTCAAGACGAGAGCAGGGAACTGGCAGGGGTTAAACCCAGAAAGGCAGGGCAACTGGAGTTGGGAGAGCAAGTGCCAGGTCAGGCGGAGTGAGAGTGGGTGTCGAGAATGAGTCCAGGAAACTTGAGGGCGGCGGGGCTCCCTCTTCTGTGGTGTCTGTGTGGGTCTGAGGGCAGGTGTGGTGGCCACAGGGGCCCTGCAGGGTGGGGCGTTCCTGGCTGCAGTTTCCTTTTCTGGCTGCTGCAGGGCTGACGCTGGGTTCCTTTGCTTGCCCCGGCTGACACTGAAATGGCTTTCATGAACCGAAAGCCCTCCGAGTCTCCATCTCTAGACCAGTGGGGCCTGGGTCACACCCATGGGGAGCAAACCAGCGAGCACAGCAGCTGTCTCTGCACTGTGTCCTTTGCTCCCCCTCCCCCCAGTCCAGCAAGGGCAGGTCACTCCTGTGGTACTGATGGGGAAACTGAGGCGGGAAGCGGTAAATTACTTTCCCGAATATCACAATTCATACGTGGAGGAGTCCAGATTTGAATCCAGTCCTACCTGGCTGCACATCTCAGGCAAATTCTCCGCATGGTGCTGCTTCCCAAGCTTATGGCGAGGCTCCACCCATAGCAACAGCCCCCTAGGGTTGTCCTCTTACAAAGTCGGCCGCCTATGTGTCAACGGAGAACTAAAAGGGACCAGTGGTATGGGACACTTCTATCATCTCTTTCCTTTGCCCAAAGAGAATAAACACTAATACCGAAGGCAGTGGGGCAGAAAGCCATTTGCCCAAATGTCCTTGCCAGAGACAAACAGATAAACCTTCTTGCAAGCTTGGTTATATATTAACTCAGCACCCAAGGGCACTGTCCCATACAAGCAAGACGGTGTCCCTGCCTTTACCTCTGAGCTGAGCAAAAGGAGCCCCAGCATCCAGCCACTCTCCCGCCATACTGAGGAGCCCCCAGAGCCCCCAGCGCTGGGGTCCATCCCCCTCCATCATGGAGTCGCATTCGGGCGACGCAGACGCACACAGCCAGTCCGGACGAGCAAAGAGAGTCAAGCCTCATGTCAAAGCTGAGAGTCTCCTGACCCAGGAGAGCTCAGTCCACACCCTGTACCTGCTCTGCTCTGTGCCTACTTCTGCACGCATCCATACGGCGTCACCCACTCACTTCTGGTCTCACCCACCGTGAGCAGGCAGAGCCCAGCGGCATTGTTGACTGCTTCGGGTGAGAGCTGCCTCTTCCGTATGTACCAGAGTCTCTGCTATCTCTACTCTGTCATCCGCTGGCGGCTGAGAGCCACATATGTCGTCCTGAGCCCGTGACTGCTGTTGCTGTGGACGCAGTGGGGTGGCAGCAGGGGAGCAGGGCGGTGATACGTGTCACTGGTGCTGCAGGAGGGCTTTGGCCATTTCCTAAACTGCTGACATCTCAATTCTCAGCATAGGTGCCAGCTTGCCCTCCCAACTGGGTCATAAAAAGAAAACGCATATATCTGGAAGCCTACTTCCATTCCTTAACTAATCCCCCACTACTCCACGTGATGTTAAAATCTTAAGATGTAGGGGCCCCTTGGGTGGCTCAGTAGGTTAAGCGACCGACTTCAACTCAGGTCATGATCTCATGGTTCGTGAGTTCGAGCCCCGCATTGGGCTCTGCTCTGACAGTGCAGAGCCTGCTTGGGACGCTCAATCTCTCTCTGTCTCTCTCTCCATCTCGAAATAAATAAAACTTACAAAACAAAAAGATTTTAAAATCTTCAGAAGTAGAACATGGGTGTTGGCAGTAAGCCATCACCTCTTAGAGCAAGTGAGGAATAAAAAGAAAAACAAATAAACAGACCAAAAAAAAAAAAAAAAAACCCAGAACGATGTCTTCCTCTTAGGCAGTTAACAGTGTAGGCCGGACAATAACTTTCAGGCTGATAACCCCAACACAGGACTGGAACCTAAAATAAACCAGACAATGGGCCCCAAAGAAACCAAACAGGCAGTAAGACTCCCCCCATCCCCACCCCATCCATACTTACCAGTCAAGTCACGGGACCCTCTGCAAATACACTCTCACTCTGGTCACTCTCACTAGACCTCAAGACTAAAGGCCACCCCCAATCCCCCCCCCCCACTTTCATATCTCAAAGCCTCCATCTAGAAGGACCCTCTCCTCCTTCACCTGGCTCATGCCTACCTAAGCTTCATGCTACCCCCTCTGCGAAGCCTCTCCTAACCCACCCAACAATCATAATAGACTGTTGCCCACTCTTACCCTCTCCTGTATTGAGCATAGCTATTTGATAGCACTCGTCTCATTTTGTTGTAGTTATTCCTCGTAAAATTCAGGCTTGTAGGGGGTGCCTGGGTGGCTCAGTCAGTGAAGCGTCTAACTCTTGATTTCGGCTCAGGTCACGATCTCACGGGTTTGAGAGTTTGAGCCCCGCACTGGGCTCTGTGCTGACAGCACAGAACCTGCTTGGGATCCTCTCTCCTTCTCCCTCTGCCCCTCTCCCACTTGTGCGCGTGCAGTCTCTCAAAGTAAGTAAGTAAAATTTAAAAAATCAGACTTTGAGAATACTTCAAATTGTTCTCAAACAGGAATGATATTGTACAAACCCCAAACCCACCTTATAGTAGCTTCTCGGCAAATGTTTACTGAATGGACCCGTGAGTGACCAGATAAAATACCTTTATAATTACAAACTTCAGTTGACCCTTGAACAACGCAGGGTTTAGGGGCACTGACCCCCCCCCCCAAAGTTGAAAATCGGAGTATAATTTTTGATTCCCCAAAATCTTTTTTTTTTTATTTAAAAAAAATTTTTTTTCAACGTTTATTTATTTTTGGGACAGAGAGAGACAGAGCATGAACGGGGGAGGAGCAGAGAGAGAGGGAGACACAGAATCGGAAGCAGGCTCCAGGCTCTGGGCCATCAGCCCAGAGCCTGACGCGGGGCTCGAACTCCCGGACCACGAGATCGTGACCTGGCTGAAGTCGGACGCTTAACCGACTGCGCCACCCAGGCGCCCCTCTTCCTCCTTTCTTAGTAACATTTTCTTTCCTTCAGCTTACTTTATTGTAAGAACACAGTATGTAACACATATAACATACAAAATATCGATACATCGACTATGTTGCCCATAAGGCTTCTGGTCAACAGTAGGGTGAAAAAAAAATTAAAAAAAAAAAAAAAGAAAGGAGGAAGAGAAAATACATTGACAGTGCAACACTGTATATTTACTTAAATCTGCGTATAAGTGGATTCAAACCCGTGTTGTTCCAGAGTCCACTGTATTTCTTTATGTGATCTCCCAGCACCCGTCATATAGGAAAGAACAAATATCATCATCCCCATTTTGTAGATGAGGGCAAGGCCACAAGGTTCACTCTCGTCCACTCACTCAACTAATGCTTATTGTATGCAAGCTTCAGTCTAGAGCTGAGCTTCTCAAACTTTTTTTTTTTTTTTTAATTTTATTTTATTTTTTTTTTTTTTCTTTTTAAATTTTTTTTTTCAACGTTTATTTATTTTTGGGACAGAGAGAGACAGAGCATGAATGGGGGAGGGGCAGAGAGAGAGGGAGACACAGAATCGGA
The DNA here is from genome assembly GCF_014898765.1 of Herpailurus yagouaroundi. NCBI lineage: Eukaryota > Metazoa > Chordata > Mammalia > Carnivora > Felidae > Herpailurus > Herpailurus yagouaroundi. Next base: position 75,181,127 of record NW_024412403.1, on the reverse strand, counting down.
AACAGGCTCCAGGCTCTGAGCCATCAGCCTCTCAGAGCCTGACGCGGGGCTCGAACTCACGGACCGCGAGATCGTGACCTGGCTGAAGTCGGACGCTTAACCGACTGCGCCACCCAGGCGCCCCTATTTTTTTTTATTTTAACATTTACTCATTTTTGAGACACAGAGAAAGACAGAGAATGAGAATGGGAGGGGCAGAGAAAGGGGGAGACACAGATTCCAGAGCAGACTCCAGGCTCTGGGCTGTCAGTACAGAGCCCGACGTGGGGTTCGAACCCATGAACCACGAGATCATGATCTGAGCTGAAGTGGGGCATTTAACCCACTGAGCCATCCAGGCGCCCCTGAGCTTCTCAAACTCTAATGTGCACTCGAATTTCCTGGGGAGTTTGGTAAAAAATGCAGATTTGGATTCAGCCTGGCTGGGGTGAAGCCTAAAATTCTGCATTTCTAGCAGGCTCCCAGGTCACGGCCATGCCCTTAGTGCCGCCGGAGACTCACTTGAGTCTCACCTACCTGACAGGGTGGCTGAGAGAAAAACAAACAAACAAACAAAAAAAACATCCAGTTAGCTTGAGTACGTAGCCGGAACCAGTCTGCTTTAAAATGTTTGGAAGGAGAAAGGATAGAAAGCATCATGCCCATTTTTTAGAGAGGGAAACCAAGGGTCAGAGAGCCTGCATGACGCCTCCAAGTCCTCATCCCACCCTTGGATGCCAGTTCAGTGCAGCCTGGACTGGGGCCCACTGCGCTGCATGCTGGGAAGCGTCAGAGATGAAGGTGCCAGGTCCCACCCTCAGGAAGACGACAGGGGAGATGCACGTGTACGGGGAACTATAAACACAAAATCGACTGAGACAAGAGCCAGAAGTCCAGAGGTGGGTGAACACGTGCCAGCCACATCTTACCCCCAAAACGTGCCACATCTTTGTTTTCTGCCCACAGCCCAATTAGACTGCAGATGGGGGTCTTCTTCCATCGACCCAATCCCTTTAAAAGAGAGAGAGAGAGAGAGAGAGAGAGAGAGAGAGAGAGAGAAACAACAAAAAAACAGTGGCTTTAGGATTTTTCTTTTAAGCCCTGAACCTCTTCAGTGGAAAGTGCTGCCCTTCCGACCTGTTGATGTAATTGCCATAATTGAAGATTCCAGGCCCCCATGTGGGTGGACAGGGCCCCATTCATCCATCGGGTCAGCGAAGTGTAAACCTGCTGAGTCCTTCAGATGCCCCGGCCCTCAGCCTCCCCCTCCCACCCCCCTTCAGCCCTGCAGGCTGGGCTCCCCGCGACGCCAGGCAGCCAGGCCCAGGCTGGTCCCTCTCTCGCTCTGGGAACGGTGCCTAATTAAGGGGTCTGTTCTCATCTCCATGGGGCCCGACTTAAGGCCTCCTGACAGTAATGAGAGCCACACGTGTGGGGGTGGGGGACAGAAAGGCCAGCCCCCCTGCTGTCTTAGCACCCTATTAAACAGCAAGTCACACGCACGCACGCACGTACATTGCAATTCTGCAGTAAATCACCATCATATCTTTACAGCCGCTCCGATTCTGAAAGAGGAAGGAACCAAAGAGAAGAAAAAACTTGCCCAAGGGCACACAGTGACGCTGGACTCAGGCGTCCTGTTGCGCCTAGAAGCACAGACTTCCCCTTAGAGGGTGGGGCTCTCTGCTGCAGGCCCCGGGGAGTAGATCTGAGGGAGGAGGGGCGGGAGACAGACTCCCAACCCGATATTCTGGAGAAGCCAGTTTCAGAGGGCTGGCCACCTCAGAGCAGAAAGGAGCAGTTCGCTGGGGCTGGGGCTGTTGGGGCTCCGAGACAACCTTTGATCAGACGACAAAGGCAACCTCAGAGTGGGACATTCACTGCCGCAGGTGGATCCATGCCTAATCCTGGTCCTCGTGGTGTGAAAAGGAGCCAGCCTTGGTAGTCCCCTCTGGCGTTCTTTGTGTCCCTGTCTAACCTCCCCCCCTTCCCCTCCCCCACACCCTCCCTCCCCGCCTCCTCTCCCACCTGAGACAGGGAGCACCTGAACAAGCTTCTCTGCCACCGCTTCCTCCGGTCTCCCCAACGGAGGGACTTTGCACAGCACCCAGAGCATAGTTGGTTCTCAGTAAACATTCATTAGCTATAATAAAAGTCAAGTCGATGTTTGCCCCAACTCTAAATCATGTTAGCGCATGGTTTTAATCACAGCGTTGCTTAGAGATGGGGCCCTGAGGTGACATACAACAGAAATGCCGAAAATCACATGCGCCAAACATCAGAGATACTGGCTCATTAATAAAGACAGTGAATGAAAGGGACAGGATAGTTCCGTTGTGTCTAATTCCAACTCCAGGGCCCAGTGGTGAATCCCAAGAAGGAAGTCAACAACATCCTGGGTACTAACAATAAATCGGGAGACCCAGGGTTCTTCCAGAAGCCACCTCGCAGCCTCTCTACTCCCATATTCCTCCTTTCTACCTTCCAAGCCCCTGTGCACACCAGTTATAGACTGGTGGATCCTACCACTGGTATCCTATGACGCTCCTGCTCAAAAGCCTTCAATGGCTCCCTATTTCCTCTGCATGAAATCTTCACTGGACCTCCTCAGTCTGGCTCAGCCTTAATTCAACACCATAGTTTTCCATTGCTCTCTAGAGTACTTCTTCCCTTTTAGTTGGATTGGTCCCCTCACGTAGCCCAGAGTGTGGAGGACAGAGGGTGGGGTGAAGACGAAACTTAGAGCCAGAAGACACGTATGTCCCAGATCTACCATTGGAACTCTCTAAGCCTAGTTTCCCATGGGCAAAATGGGGATGATAATATCCACTCATGGGCTTGGTGGGAGGATTAAGGGGTATAATAGATGTTAAAGTACTTTACAAACTGTAAAGGGCTAAAGGAATGTCAATTGTTCATATCTAGTCATGATTATTCGTGCCTTCAACACCGCCTGTGACCTCACAACTCTTACACCCAAACCCAACTTGAGCCCTGCCACCTGTAGAGAAATCTTGATAACTTGAGTTGCGGCTGACCCTAGCTTTTAAGCCCTTGCCCACAAAGTGTCTTTTTTTTTTTAAACATTTTTTTAATGTTTATTTATTTTAGAGAGAGAGAGAATGAGCGGGGACAGAGCAGAGAGAGGGAGACACAGAATCCAAAGCACACGTCAGGCTCTGAGCTGGCTTGAACCCGCGAACCGTGAGATCGTGACCTGAGCTGAAGTCAGACACCCACCGATTGAGCCACCCAGGCTCCCCAAAGTGTCTTGATTTGATCACGATTTCTTACACACGTTAGCCTTAGAACTCCAAGCTGGTGGTTATTTACTTGTATGTAATATAATACAGAAATTTAGGTTGCTTACAATTAAAAAACAAACACACTTACAATAGCAAAGCTCAAGAAACAAATGGAGGGAAAATTCAGAAAGATCCCTGGGGGAAGAAAGGGACAATTATGTTAGACATCCAGGTTAGCTGGCTACTGCAGTTAAGCACCCCAGGGGTAAACCTCGTTTTCTCTCCTCCTCCTTTCTATGGAGGAGGGACTTGTACACTGCAGCCCACACAAAGGGAGGGTTGGAGCAGAACCTTCCCGTCTCTCTTCCCCTGGGGAAGAGAGTAACTAATGAGATTGGTGAGGACCACCAGGAGGTAGCCACGGAATCGGGGGCACGGTGATGCAGTCCCTGCCTTTTGCTCCTTGGTCTCATCGCGCAGAACAGGCTCCTGTTCTCTGCCCCCTCCCAGATTCCTGTCGTTGGCCCCCAGCATAGGGATTCACCCCTCACTGCCCACCAAGCAGGACGGTCGCCCTTCTCCTATTGCTACCACTCTCCCGGCTTTCTAGCGACAAGCCCACCAGCTTTCCTTATAGCAGCTTAACTACGCGGACTCGGGGTCTGCTTGGCAGAATATGCAAGCCCCAAAGTCAAGCGCAGGGAAGAGGGAGGGGGTCCCACCTCACTCCCCGATACAGGGGTTAAAAGAGAACCTGCAGTTTGAAAGCTTACCTCCTCATCAGTTACGCTGATACTTGATGTGCATTTGGCTAGTGGTCCCGGAGCCCACTCTCCAGCTCCCCGAAAGAGGGGAAGAGATGGCTTTGGAGGGCTTTACTTCCCACAAGCACGGATGTGGACTATCATCATTTGATTAAAAAAAAAAAAAACGGAGGGGCGCCTGGGTGGCGCAGTCGGTTTTGCGTCCGACTTCAGCCAGGTCACGATCTCGCGGTCCGGGAGTTCGAGCCCGGCGTCAGGCTCTGGGCTGATGGCTCAGAGCCTGGAGCCTGTTTCCGATTCTGTGTCTCCCTCTCTCTCTGCCCCTCCCCCGTTCATGCTCTGTCTCTCTCTGTCCCAAAAATAAATAAACGTTCAAAATAAATAAATAAATAAATAATAATTAAAAAAATGGAAACAAGGCTGAAGTGAAAAGAGTTAATATATCCTGATACAAGGGACCTTGAGTAGCCCAGTGGTTGGGGTTCTCAATGATGGTTTAGCAGGTGATGCAAAAAGCACCTTTTTTGTTTTGTAATGACACATAAGAAGAGCTAAAGTCACGTCTGACTTAGAGTTCAAAGTGAAGGAATGAAACTAATGTAATTCAAACCTATTTCTTTGTGTTGACTCCATCAGATACAAGGATGGGGTTGAATTCATTCTTAATCACGTTTTGGGCAAGAGACAAATAGCACATAATTTAGAATTAAACTCATTTATTCCCACATACTATGGAAATGAAAACTGGCATGACCCTTCGATAAACAATTTGGCAATAAGTATTGAGAGTCTTAATAATGCTCTTCTCCCTATAACTAGCAAGTCTACTTTGGGGAATTTATCTTCAGGAAAATAAGTGTTTAAAAAGTTATATGCTCAGGGATGCCTGGGTGGCTCAGTCAGTTAAGCATCTGGCTCTTGATTTTGGCTCAGGTCGGGATCGCACGGTTCGTGAGTTCAAGCCCCATGTCTGGCACTGTGCTGACAGTGCAGAGCCTGCTTAGGATTCTCTCTCCCTCGCTTTCTGCCCCTCCCCTGTTTGTTCTCTATCTGTCTCTCAAAATAAATAAAAATAGGGGTGCCTGGGTGGCTCAGTTGGTTGAGCGTCCGACTTTGGCTCAGGTCACCATCTCTCAGGGACAGTCAAGGGAACTCTCCACACTCCCCTATAATCCACCGTTGACTCGGTTCTCTTGTCATACAGATCAGGAATGCCATGAGGCCAGGGGCTGCATTGTTCTCGTTCACCCAAAGCTCCTACAATTCACGCAGTGCCATGGAAGGGACTCCATAGATTTCTGTTGAAGAAATAAGTGGATGGACAGGGAACCCAGCGTTCAGCTGAGATCCCCACCAGCAGTGACTACTCACTGAGCCAAATGGCACATTACGTGTAGTGGTGTTCAGCCTGCCCCTTCACTGCCCTTTCCCCTGGTTTTTATGGAGCGCTAAGGAGAGCCGTCATGAACCGATGGGGCTCTCTCTCCTGGGCTGAAGATTACCCGGACACTTAAGCGAGAGCCCTAACAGGTGCTCCACAAAAGGAGCCCCAGAAGGGAGTGTCAGTCCTCCTCAAGCAGGCAGCCCAGCAACAGGCAACGGAAACCGTTCACCCCAGCAGTCCCCTCGGAATGGTCGTGTGCCTTCCGATCTCCTTATACAAACAGTGTCCTCAGGAAAGACAGGGAGAGAAATCAAAAAAAGGCAGATGTTCAAACATTTTGAGACAAAATCAGTTATGGTACACTGAGACTCTCTCCTTGCATGTTGCAAAAAGACGTCACAGGCTGTCCTTTGGTCAACGCTAGGTCTCAGTTATGAATGAATTTACAAGTACATGGAGCTCTGGGCTTCTCTCCCAACGCCAGACTTACTGGCTTGTACATACCCCGGCTCCAGATCTCACAGGAGCCATCCCGTTTGATGTACTAGTCCGATATATCCTAGAGCAGACATTCTCCAACTTAGTACGTAAAAATCGACTTGCAGATTCCGGGGGCCCGTTGCAGAGACTCTGGCTCCGTAGGTCTGGGGCGAGAGTCTGGAATCTGCATGTTAGCAAACTCCTCCAGGTAATTCTGATGTCCAGCCCCCCTTCTTCAGGCCACTGGCTGATCTCTCTTCTTCTCCAGAACTTTCTCAGCCCCCTGGACGGACATCTCCTCAGGCACAAGTCACACACCGGCATCACTGAACTATGCATGACACTGTCTTTATCTCCCCAACACATCACACCTTGCATGGTCTATAGCTGACACTCGCCTGTCGAATCAATGAATGAATAAGTGGATGCATGAGTGAACAAACTCATGAATGGAACATCGCCGCAGAATAATTGCCTCCCCTTCAGTTTCCCCAGTTCTTCCACCTCTTGGAGATCATCCCTGGTTCTCCTCATCTTTGTGGTCATCTCTCAGAGACATTGCCTGGGAAGCCAGGGGCAGTGTTGAAAAGTGGTTCCACAGAGACAACCTAAGGGAGGTCCCCTGGTCATCCACTGAAACGCAGCAAAAACTGTTTTCCACACCAAAGATGCGAGGAGCAAAGATTCCCATAGTGTTGCTACTATGGTACCTATGCTGGAAAAATGGCACCAGAACCCTCCCTTTCCTGCAGGAAAGCCCGGGCCAGCCAAGTCAGATGTGGGGAAGGGGTGGGGGGGTGGGAGGTGGTGGGGCGGGCTTCTCCACACCTACTAGGGCTGGAAACCCAGGTTGGGAGGTTAATGGTGAATTTTGAATTAAAATACAAAATGCTGTGCATTCCTTCTATTCACATCTTCAGTTCTTAAGGCTGAAAAAAAGACACCCCCCCCCCTCGCCCATGCAAGACTGCCCTAGGCTTAATCAGAACCTTAAGCTGCTGACATTCACCTGAGCACAGTGACAATAATCAGGTTAGGTGCTTAGAAGAGTGTGATGTAGGTGGGGCTTGGGATGAGGGTGTCGCTGACAGATGCCAGCCCACACCAGGGGATCCGCTGGGGCTGTGAGGTCATTTGGCCCCACAGGTGGGCAGCTCTGTTTTTTTAGCCCTGACATTCAATGCCCTGCCAGTTAAAAGTGAGGGGGGGGGGGTCCTGTAGATTCCCGAATCTCCTCAGGAGGCCTCGGGTGCCTCGGGTGCCTCCTGAGGAGAAGCCAGAACTGGCAACCTGCGCCCAGGAAGATGGTCAACGAAACAAAACTGAAGGAAAACATGCAGAGGCAAGTGGTATCATTTCTGCGGAGGAGTGAACAAGTGACTCCCCATCCAGACAGCCCTGCCTGGAGAGGAAAGTGAAACTCATCCCCAGACCAAACTAGTGTTCAAGTTCTCACGTCGAGCCGAAGCAGCCAATTCTCAGCAAAAGTGCCTTCGAAAAGATGAGGGCTGGGGGTGGAGCTTTTCGCTTTGTTTGGAGGGAAGCCATTTGCTTTTTTGATCTGTTTATTTGACAGCCCCGTATACGCACACACATGACCCAATATGCAAAGCCTTTAGAGCTTTAAATACACGAAGTATTTTGATAAGCGACTGTAATTAATTCTTCAAAACAGTAAATGCAAGCCACACCTATTTTCCCGTGAACGCTTCATAGAGGGCAAAGGAAAAAGAGGCCATCGATTTTCCTTTTAAGCATAATATTGGGGAGGGGGGGTAGGGTGATGTTATTCATTTTCTGGGGCTACCATAACAAAGGACCACAAACTGGTCGCTTAAGACAACAGACATTTATTGTCTCGCAGCTCTGGAGGCGGAAAGTCTGAAATCCAGGAGCCAGCGGAGTCCTGCTCTCTCTGAAACCTATAGGGGAGAACCCTGGCTTGCCTCTCCCAGCTTCCGGAGCTTGCTTGGCATTCCTTCGCATTCCTGGCTTCTTCGCGCATCATTTCCATCTCTGCCTCCATTGTCACGTGGCCGTCTTCTCCCTGCACGTCTGTGTGTCTTCTCCTCTTCTTACAAGGCCACCAGTCACACTGGATGAAGGGCCCTCCCCACCCCATCCAGCACGAGCTCCTTTTGGCTTAATGACACCTGCGACAACCCTTCACAAACCTCTAACAACCCCTATTTCCAAATAAAGTCACATTCTGAAGTAGCGGGGGTTAGGACTTCAACATCTTTTTTAAGGGGACACAGTGTGACCCATAACACGGGCTGACCCCCGAGAGCTGTCGCCAGCTCAGCGCCTCCAAGGAGCACACAGAGCTCACAGCGGCCGCATAGCTCCGGTCAGTCCTGGGAAGGCCCTCACTACGGGGACATCTGTGATTCCTCCCGAGGAGGGGGCGAGCCATTCGTCCATCAGTCCTTTTAGCAAATAGTTACAAGACACCTACTAAGTGTCCTACACATGCTGGCTACGGTTGAGAGACATACGACAAGGCCCCCCATTCCCGGGAAAGAATATTAGAAGTAAGGCACAGTGTAGTATTGTGATATTTTATTCAACTATCTCCAGCCCACTCCACTGCAGTGTAAGCAGTTTGAGGGCCGGGTACCCTGTCCCAGGCAACCTTTGCAACAGGCCCCACACGCTCATAATCATTTGTGGAATTGGCTTGCGAGGAGCCTTCGGAAAGAGGGAAACAAGGATACAAGTAGTTGACACATAACGTGCTACAAGGTAGAAGAGGCAGAGTCCAAAAGTTAGGGAGGCATACGGGAAGAATCATAAGATTCTAGTGCTGGACAGGGTTTTCGAACGCCTCCAAGTTGGGGGTTTCCAAGCTGAAACACAAAACGCGCCGGAACGCTTTCTTTGAACAAAATCGTGTGAGGACGCGAAACGAATGAACAAGCGAAAGCCAAGTCGTTCTGGTAGAAGGATCAGAGGGCTCGCCAAAGCCCCTCCAGCTCGGCGTCCCCCGCCCACGTTCAGACTCTTTACTCCGTGGGGAGGAGACTCCTCCGAAGGCATTGGTTGAAAACCATCAGACTGCTGATGGGGAAAATGAAGCCCGAGAGGCAGCGATGGCTGCCATCTTGAGGGACATACACCATGAGTCTACAAGAGGCAGGACTAGAACCCGGGTTCTTCTCCGACTCCGAGGACAAAGCTTTCTGTACTGTCTCGTGTTCTTAGCGTAGAGTAGACCAAAAGATGAACTTTCACGCTCTGATCTCTTTTCTCATCCAGACAGACCCTCCTTTCCTACAGCCTCCCCCTGTCCCCACACTGCATTTTTTTGGCAGGGACATAACCAGAGCCAGCTTCTGGGCATGTGCTCTGACTCTCTTCCCCCGGAGGCAGGGGAAGGGGCTCAAAGTACTTGGGACTCTCCTCACTCCCAACACGGTCCTTCTCTCCCTCCTTGGAGGAGAAAAAAGTCAAGGTTCACAAGACACAAATGGGGAGAAATTCCCTCACAAGTTTGCTCTGAACTCAGCTTCTTCTGTTCCACATGATTGACAGAGACAGGGAATTGGAAAGCTGTGTAGACTTCCACAAGGGTATTTCCCACCCAGTTTGGGACCACTTAGAAATCCACACCTGAAGAACAACCCTAGGAGAACCTTCCCATGAAGTAGATTCTCCTCATGAGGTGTCCCGTCCACGTCTGAAGCCAGCTTGGCCTCCATCCACTTACGTGACTCCAAAGACTCACCACAACCCTCAAGGAGGTGGCCTCCAGAGTCACCTTCCTGCCGGTCAAAGGAAGGACAGTAGTTGACTCTCCAGAGACGGTGCCTCTAGAACTGAGTGCTAACGAACCTCGATGTGTGAACTCAAGACTGCTAAGTCCAAGTCTTGACTCTCCCACTTCCTACCAAGTGACTTGCGACCAACCTCTTGATTACTTTTGAACCTGTCTGACCTCTGGGAACTGGGGGTTTACTCCACATTTGCTCAACAAACCCTGAATGAGCACCTGCCAGGGGCCGGGTGTGGTATAGACCTGTGGTAAACTTTGCCCCCACCCCCTACTTCTTCACAGGCTGTGGGGAGGAACACACTGGTAGGAATTGAACGTGGCCGGTCAGTGGTGGTAATACGTAAATGTTGCCTCTACTTTAAGACTCCCGTGAAGTGGGAGGCATGTATTATTTCCTCTGCACGTCCTTTCCTCTTCCACACCTCATTCTCCCATTTTCCGCCCCCAAAATGTGATGGGAATCCCGGGTTTTCCCGTGATTGATTTTCCACCACGCCACCCATTTTGAAGGCTGAGTTGGCACCCGAAAAACGACGATTCATGCCCATCAGCATTCTTCAATTTTCCTCAAAAAGCAGTGAAGGTATTTCCCCTTACTCGTGGCATATCTGCGGCAGAGCCAGGCACATAGTAGATGCTCAGTCAACACGCTGGACCGATGAATGAATGGGAAATCTGGCCTCCCAAGATGGGACTTGGTAAAATTAGAAGTAAGAGGAAAAAGTTCTTCGTAATGTCTGTTTTACCCCATAGTCGCCCAAAGGACCAGGATCCTAACACCCTCCTGGCTCCCATGAGTGACCCGAGGTGGCCCTCTCTCCCCTTTTCTGGCATGAAAACCCTGCAGGCGAGTAGATGCTGTGTGTTACCCAGCAGCCGGGTCCAACGCCAGCCTTCTGACATCTCCCCGTTACACCAGTGACACAGAAGGGTGTGGGCGATGCGGGTGTCCCCCACCACCCTCACGCCAACAGCCCGGGCCAAAGGCAATATGTTCACTCAGCCTTCCTCCCCCTGCCTTTTTTCTGTTAAGCTTCTTCTAGTGATAAAAGCTGAAGAAAATTGGAATTGGCAGCTCTGTGGTCTTCACTCAATAGGAAAAGTACTAGAGATCATGTGAACCACACTTTGCAAAACTGAAAAAAAAAAAAATCTAATCTTGCCTCAATAAAAATGACATCATGTCACTATAATCGGCGGGGGGGCTGGGGGGCTGGGGGGGGGGAGGCTTGAAGGTTGCTGGCAGAGGCCCAGCAGAGTTCAGGGGTTCTGTTGGCTGCGCTCAATTCCCACGGGAAAGGTAGCTGAGAACACTGCCTCTCAGGTGAGCCTCTGAGGCACAGGAGGAGGGAGGACGATCGACAAAGCCCCCCGAAACCTCACTGTCATCACTCACGTTGCTGTAAGCACCGCTCCCACCTGCCTTTCTTCCTAACGTAGCTTTGGGCCCTGCTCCTCCCCTTGGGCTGGCTGACTTTTCTGGAGAGACAACAGCCAACCTGGGAAATCCCAGTGACAACAAATGTCCCTGGGAGGGCACACACCCAGAGCCCCACATGATAGGGCTGAATGCCCCAATGCCACTTGAGTGTGGAGTCTTTGCAAACTCCACTTTGGGGGGTCTGAACCAAAGACAAGAAGAAAAATGTCAGCTTAGCTGACCCTGCCGCACGGAAGCTGCTTCAACCCTCGGAAGTGCGTTGCTGGGGGCTGGGTTTCACCATGCCTCAGTTTACCTTCCATCGGTCATTACTTTTGGCTACCAGCCACGGACTGTTCATTAGCAATGCCCGGATTGGTATGTAAGGGATGAGTAAGAGTGGCTGCCCCTCGGGGCACCGGGGTGGCTCAGTCAGTTAAGTGTCCGACTTCAGCTCAGGTCATGATCTCATGGTTCATGAGTTCGAGCCCCACGTCGGGCTCTGTGCTGACAGCTCAGAGCCTGGAGCCTGCTTTGGATTCTGTGTTTTCCCTTCCCCTCTCGTGCTCTCTCTCTCTCTCTCTCTCTCTCTCTCAAACATAAATAAACATTTAAAAAAAAAGAGTGACTGCCCCTGGGACAGGGCTTGGGGTGTGGGGGTCACAGACGGAAGGGTTACTTTTCATGCTCTACCGTTTTGTACTGCTAGAAGTTTTTAACCATATGCATTTTTAAAAACATTTACTCATTTTTGAGAGACAGAGCATGAGTAGGGGACGGGCAGAGAGAGAGGGAGATACAGAATCCAAAGCAGATTCCAGGCTCTGAGCTGTCAGCACAGAGCCTGACGTGGGGCTCGAACTCACGAATCGAGAGATCATGACCTGAGCCACAGTCGGGCGCTTAACCATCTGAGCCACCCAGGTGCCCCACCATATGCATTTTTTAAAGTTAAGCCAATCCGGGCGCCTGGGTGGTTCAGTCGGTTAAGTGTCCAACTTTGGCTCAGGTCATGATCTCACCGTCTGTGCGTTCAAGCCCCGAGTCAGGTTCTGGGCTGATGGCTCAGAGCCTGGAGTCTGCTTCAGATTCTGTGTCTCCCTCTCTCTCTGCCCCTCCCCCGTTCATGCTCTGTCTCTGTCTCAAAAATAAATAAACATTAAAAAAATTTTTTTAAATAAAATAATAATAAAGTTAAGTCAATCAATAGATAAAGAGAAACTCCTTAGCAGCAAATGAACCCTCAGGGATGTCTACCTCTCCCTGCACCCCTCACCTGACTTGCCAAACTATTTTTTACAGCGCCCCTCCTTGGGGACAGAGTAGCCCGGTCTGAAGAAACCTGGAATTTCAATTGTACTTGAAGGGTTAGGCAGAGGGAGAGGCAGAAACATTTTTTTTTTTTTTGAGAGAGAGAGAGAAGGAGAGAAAGAGAGAGAGAGAGCAGGGGAGGGGCAGAGAGAGAGAAAGAGAGAGTCCCAAGCCGGCTCCGTGCTCATCTCGGACCCTGGGATCATGACCTGAGCCAAAAATCATGAGTCCGACCGAGCCACCCAGGTGCCCCATACATTATTTTTATACTAAAAGAAATATGAATATGTGTGGAGTATAACGCAACAGGTACTTACATGATTAATGAGAGACGGAATAGTTTTGTTCGTAAATTACACCATATACCACCCAAACTAGCTACAGACTGATGAAGCCCTTGGTGCCAGTGCTTGTGTTTAAGGGGCGCCGAGGCCCGGGTGCACTTGTGGTGTCTGTCTCCAGGGGCTCGGCTGCACGTGGGAAGCAGGTCTGGCTAGTGTCCCGGACCAAGGTGGGGGGGGTGGGTGTTCAGAGGGCAGGGCAGGGGGTGGCAGAGCTGAATCCGTGGAAGGATTGATTGGCAAGGATCTTGACTGGCAGAGGGCACTGAGAGGCGGGAGACTGTGAGCGGGTGGTGGTGGACTGGCCCTGGGGCAGAGAGAGCGTGTGGGGCAGGGAGACAGAAGGGGGACCCGGATGACAGAAGGCTCCTATGAGAGGCCGCAGAGCCTAGACTCAGGGTGCCAGACCGCACTTCTCAAACTTGTACCTGAAGCCCCACTTCAAGGCCCGGGGGGTCGGGGGGGGGGGGGAAGGCGGGGGTTGGGAGAGGATACCCACCCC
>NW_024412403.1:75153561-75167526 GCF_014898765.1 Herpailurus yagouaroundi | reverse complement strand
ATGAATATGTGTGGAGTATAACGCAACAGGTACTTACATGATTAATGAGAGACGGAATAGTTTTGTTCGTAAATTACACCATATACCACCCAAACTAGCTACAGACTGATGAAGCCCTTGGTGCCAGTGCTTGTGTTTAAGGGGCGCCGAGGCCCGGGTGCACTTGTGGTGTCTGTCTCCAGGGGCTCGGCTGCACGTGGGAAGCAGGTCTGGCTAGTGTCCCGGACCAAGGTGGGGGGGGTGGGTGTTCAGAGGGCAGGGCAGGGGGTGGCAGAGCTGAATCCGTGGAAGGATTGATTGGCAAGGATCTTGACTGGCAGAGGGCACTGAGAGGCGGGAGACTGTGAGCGGGTGGTGGTGGACTGGCCCTGGGGCAGAGAGAGCGTGTGGGGCAGGGAGACAGAAGGGGGACCCGGATGACAGAAGGCTCCTATGAGAGGCCGCAGAGCCTAGACTCAGGGTGCCAGACCGCACTTCTCAAACTTGTACCTGAAGCCCCACTTCAAGGCCCGGGGGGTCGGGGGGGGGGGGGAAGGCGGGGGTTGGGAGAGGATACCCACCCCAGGGGGTTCTGGAGGTCGCCTGATGCTGTTGGCCACAAGGGAGCCTCTTCTTTGCAGTGGTAGTTCTACCTTCAAACTATATCCAAAATGCAGCCGCCTGCTGGATAGAAGTCAGAGTTTCCTACCCGTGGTCCCCTTGCCTCCACCCTTACCTACCACAGGGCAGCCAAAGTAGCACGAAGCACATTCTGTGACCCCTCTGCTCAAAACCTCGCAATGGCTCCTGTCTCCCTCGGAGCGACAGCCAGGCCATTGGAACGGCCTCAAGTCCTCAGCATCGGGCCTGCCAATCTCTGCTTCCTCTCCCCTCTCTCCCCTTTGCATTTTGCTCACTTTGCACCAGCAAACCAGAGCACATTGGCTAGGCGTGGTCCTGCCCCAGAGCCTTTGCACTTGCTGTTTCTCCTCTTTAGAAAGCTTCCCCCAGAGAGTCACAAGCTGGCTCCCTCCCCTGCTTCAAGTCCCCCCTCTAAGGGCTTCCCTTAGAGGAAGACCGTGCAATTTCAACCTGCTGCTCCCAGTACTTCCCCTCCCCCCTTCCCTACTTGATTTTTCACCTATTAATATACTTGTCACCTATTAATATATTATCTAACCCACTCAATTTATTTTGCTTGTCTATTTCTCTAAGACATAGGCTCCAAAAGAGTATGGATTTTTTTTAATGATTATTTATTATTTTCAGGGATAGAGAGGGGGCAGGGGGAGGGGCACAGAGAGAGGGAGAGAGAGAATCCCAAGCAGGCTCCCTGCTGTCAGCACAGACTCCAACACGGGGCTTGAACCATGAGATCATGACCTGAGCTGAAATCAATAGCTGAAATCAAATCACTTGACCGACTGAGCCACCCAGGTGCCCCAAGAGTATGGATTTCTTATTTCTGCTTTATTACAGTATAACATCATGCAATTCCTCCTTAAAGAGCGTTCCAATTAATAAATGTAGAAAGAATGAGGGAAATCACAAATGACTATTAGATTACTACAGCAATAATTGCCACAGGCAAGACCCTTTGATAGATTCTAAATCTGCTGGGCAGAAGCATTAGCAGAAACAGCATATTTGCAGAATCTTGAAATGTTACCCCCAAAACATGTGGAGAATAGAGAGGGGGAAATTGTAATGTCACAGTGGGTAATCCTGGCAGAAACCATCTTAATCTCGTAATCATGGTCAACAGCAGCAGGGAAATAGAGCAACGTCATGAAGCCCCCTGCCCCACTGTCCTGGGAAGGGCACACCGTCTCTGAGACCTTCTCCCCGCAAAAGACAGCTCCCTGACATAATCGTGAGATAACATCAGACAGAGCCCATGGGCTGGGTGCTCATCCCAGCGTCAGGAAAACAAGGAAAGACTTCAGAACTGTCACGGAGGGAAGAAAACATAAGGAACACCAGACAATTCAATGCGCGTGGAATCCCGGATGGGATCCTGGGAAAAAAAGAAAAAACTAACAGGAAAAAATACTGAGATGAAGTCTGTAGTTTACAACGTTGTACCACGATCATCTGCTTGGTTTTGATAATCGCTCCATGGCGATAGAAGATGGTTAACAGACGGGAAGCTGGTTAAAGGGTATAAGAGAGCTTTCCTACTATTGATGCAGCTCTTCTGTAAGTCTGAAATTATCTCGGGGCGCCTGGGTGGCTCAGCGGGTAAGGGTCCAACTCTTGGTTTCAGCTCAGGTCATGATCTCACGGTTCATGAGTTCGAGCCCTGCGTTGGGCTCTGTGCTGACAGCTGCGGAGCCTGCTTGGGATTCTCTCTCTCTCTCTCTCTCTGCCCCTTCCTGGGTTGCTCTCTAGCTCTCTTTCTCTCAAAATAAATAACTAAACACGTAAAAAAAAAAATAAAATCATTTCAAAATTTAAAAAAATTTAAAGGGTCATCAGGGGCAAATTTAACAGTCTGTTTTCACTGGACCCTAGATTTGGGGGCAGAAAGAAGGGAGGAAGGAAGGAAGGAAGGAAGGAAGGAAGGAAGGAAGGAAGGAAGGAAGGAAGGGAGAAAATAAGGGGGAAGTTGCCTCAACCCTATCAGTAAGTGAAAAAAAAAAATGTATAAAACTCAAAAGCGCCCTCTTGGTCATTCTACACCATCTTTATTCTGTGAAAGAAAACAGTGGGCCCCACACAGGGTATCAAAGACTATTACCTCCAGTTTTTGCTCAAAGAACTCAGCATATTTGGGTGTTTTTTTTTCAATCTCCCCCTTTCATTTATTGTCTCAGGGTAAACACTTGTGATTCATAAATGCCTTGAGAGTGAATCAGTATTCTCCTGTTCAAACCAGCAGAGGCCACATCAAACAATAGCCCACAAGGTGTTATTAATCATTAAATAGGCACATAGGAGAACATTCAGGCTAGGGACCCAATTTTCTTTTCTCTCTTGACTTTTTTTAAGGAAATAACAAACAGCAAACCTTGACTTTGAGCTATTCAGAAAAAAAGTTTTGTGTGTTTTTGTTTTGTTTTGTTGTTGTTTTCCATAAAAGAACACGGTCAAATTCAAGACCAAAGGGGCGAGTGTTTGGGGTGGGAAAAAGCTCCTTCCTTTGGGGTCTTCCTTCTGCCATTAAACAATGGCCTGGATTTCAGATTACAGCACTTGCTTTCTTTGCATTCACATGTCCAAGGGAGATGGATGTTCTCCGCCATGCTTGGCAGGTGCAAAGTCCCCTGGTCGCATCGCCATAGTAGCACACAACCTAGTGCAAACCAGAAGGTGGGGAGCTCCAGGCCCATCTGCTCTATGAGAGAAGAAACAAGTCCCGTCAAACATACCTTAAGCAACCATCCAACCATTGTGGGGCTTCCCTCTGTCCCTCCCATCTCCTGTATACACCAAGGCTCTCTAGGTTCAACGGTGGCCTCATTGGTAGATCGAAGGCATCACCTTCCATAGGCATAGAAGTGCTAAAACGTTAGTGAGTTAAAAATAATATTTCCTCTGGGTGACTCAGTCATTTGAGCATCTGACTCTTGATTTTGGCTGGGGTCATGATCTTGCAGTTCATGGGATCGAGCCCCGCATCTGGCTCCGTGCTGGTGGTGCGGGGTGTGCTTGGGATTCTCTCTCCCCCGCCTCTCTCTCTGTCCCTCTTCTGCTCACGTGCGTGTTCTCTCTCACAAAATAAATAAACTTAAAAAAAATTTTTTTAATTAAAAAATTAAAAAAAAAATTTTTTTATGTTGATTCATTTTTGAAAGACAGAGAGAGACAGAGCACAAGCAGGGGTGGGGCGGAGAAAGAGGGGGACACAGAACCTGAAGCAGGCTCCAGGCTCTGAGCTGTCAGCACAGAGCCCAACGCGGGGCTCGAACTCACGAACCACAAGATCATGACCTGAGCCGAAGCCGGATGCTCAACCGACTGAGCCACCCAGGCGCCCCTTAATTTAAAAAAAATTTTTTTTTCAAGTCCGACATCAGGTTCACTGCTGTCAGCACAAAGCCCACTTCTGATCCTCTGGTGCTCTCTCTCAAAAATAAACAGACATAGGGGCGCCTGGGTGGCGCAGTCGGTTAAGCGTCCGACTTCAGCCAGGTCACGATCTCGCGGTCCGTGAGTTCGAGCCCCGCATCAGGCTCTGGGCTGACGGCTCAGAGCCTGGAGCCTGTTTCCGATTCTGTGTCTCCCTCTCTCTCTGCCCCTCCCCCGTTCATGCTCTGTCTCTCTGTGTCCCAAAAATAAATAAACATTGAAAAAAAAAATAAATAAATAAACAGACATACTAAACAAACATAATAAAATAAAAATTTTTTTAAATAAAATTTCTTCTTAGGAAGCATCTCTGATAAAAAGACAGCTGAAGAGACAGATAAACAATGGAGCATGTGTCACCACAGAACTAGGATGGCCACGAGTCCCGGGTTATGCCAGGCGTCCTGCCATGACTGTTACCAGCATGACCTTTCACTCTCAAAAGTGACCCAGTCGGGACCATAGACTCTAAGGTCTTCTACAAGAACCCACTGGAGCAGGCCTCAGACATGCATCTTGCCACCAACTGTAACGCATGTAAGTGTGACCGGATCCGGGGAGGGCCTGCCCACGTCTGCTCCTGTGGACGAAATGTCCCTTCCAGCCCTTCCCGTTCCTGCCTGGAGGGCAGGGGCTGGGGCCAGCTGGGCCCGAGGAAGAGGGGGGAGCCCACACATCCTGTATGCCAGGCCCACACTGATGCCCTTACCTGCCTCCAGAACTCTCCCTTCTGTGGGCCTGAGGCTCAGTTCACTAATGCAAAGCAGACCTACCCAAAAGTCTACAGCCCACAGAGCCATAACCATAGTACACGGGTGATAGAGACCCACTTCCCTGGCAAAGGAGAAGGAGCCAGATAGTTTTTTCAGGTTTCTCCTGATTCCACAGCCTGTGATTCATAAAAGACTGGCTGAAGCCTTTGGCTTTGTCAAATACGCATGGACCCATTTACGACAGTGGCGGTCCATCCGTTTCTTTGAAATCTTAACACCTTGTGAATTTTTGCAGAGAAAGGAGGCTACCTATCTTATATGCCAAAGATACGTAGAGAGCAGTGACAAAACAGCTGAAAACTTACACTGTATTTGTAATACGTCAGGCACTGTTCTAGGCACGTTATATACCTTGTCCTCACAACAATCCTATAAGCACTGGCGATCTCCCCATTTAACCGGTAAGTAAATTGAGGTACAGAATAGCTATGGCACGTAGCTAGAAAGCGAACAAGCTGGAACACGAACCCGGGCAGCCGGGCTCCAGAGCCTTTGCTTCGTAACCAACACTGCTATAGTTTTCCCTGAACATATAGAGAGATATGCGTTCCACATTCCTAACAGAAATAATCACCAGGGCAGTCGAGTCTCAGCTGGAAAACACTTGAAGTTCACAGAGGAAGCTGCTATTTAAATATAAGAGGCCATTTCACCCTCAACTTTATAGCCCCCTTTATCAATACCATCAGCATTGTAAAACAACAGGTGTGTTGGGGTGCTCTATAAAGACTGGTGTTTTTGTGCACCGTATTTATACTTATGTAACCCAGTGTGTCTGCGCACAGTCACTCCATCTTTCTGGGTCACCCAGAATCTTCCACGAGGGGCTGGCATGAACAGAGCATGAGGGCCGGAGAAGAGGTCAGCAGCGGTCCCTCCTCGGGACGGTTTGTGGCCTCCTGGGTGGGACAGCCCACCAGACTCTCCTTGCCCAGGTGGCCTCCCTCTCATTTTCTTTCCCAGTTTTCCAGGAGGAACAGTGATCTCCACCCCCCCTGCCCCCCCTCCCAGCCTCTTCCCCCTTTCTATCTGCTGCCTGGTGGTGGAACCTGCCTGCCTGAATCTTACTGATTAACTATACATCGATTTGGCAGACCGTGATTACAGTAGAATGGTTTGGGAGCTCAGTATCTCACTTCTTCCCACGCACCTTACCCTGGGAATTGCTTTGTACTGTCATATTGCCATGTGGTGGTGTGCCTTTAATCACCATCAATAAAGATAGGCCTGGGAAAGTACGGACAGCCGCAGAGTCCCCGAAATCCACCTGACTGCAACAGAGTAGAGCCGTCTGTGGGGGACAGCCCGGCTGTCTGGGGTGGCCGATGGGACTGGTCAAAATAAACCCACCCCTTTGATCCAGCGACCGAGGAAAATTTGGAAAACTATGCTGACCCTCTGAGGGTTCCACTGAATTGCCAGGAAAACCTGTGTTCCTAAGTCAGAGTTCATTCGTGCACTTACTCTCCAAATATTTGAGGGTGCCAGACGCCATAAGGAGGTTCATAGCTTATTATTGTTTTTAATCAGAGAAGCAATCGACACGAAGAATGTGGGAAGCGAAGGGGAAATTTTTATGACGGAACATCTCACCACGCGGCACAGATGACCAGCATTTGAGTAGCAGCAGAGATGGAAGTCAACGGTCAAAACAGGCGTGGAGTTGCGCCCGACACATGGGAGGTGCTCAAAAAGAGTCACAGAACTGAATTAAGTTAAACGGGCAACTGGGAACTGGACAGTTTGCATCCTTGACCCAGCTGCCTCACCACCATCAACACACATGGCAAGACCAGCGAGGTAAAGGTCACAGCGGGGGGGGTGTCTGATGCACGTACAGCCTGACAACCTCCTCCAGAAGCTGGCAACGCTCTGGGACTTTATCAAGAGCCCTCCGCGGGCCAGCCTGCCACACACCAGCGTGTTCCAACAGAGCTGGCCTTCCCCGCCTCCTGCCAGATTTCAGTCAAGGCTGGCCTGTGGAAGTCCACTCCTGCAAAAGGAGAGGTTCCTTTTCCCCATCCCACAAGTGCCTCGCACAGGGCGGGGCTGAGGGGACCCCCAAATGCGCCGCATCATGTGGGCGCTTGCCCACGGTGGTCAGGGCGATGGAGGTGAACACTTGGTCCTTCCTTGGTCCTTTCCCTGGCGCTAGAAGGATTCAAGGAGCTTGCCCCCCACTTAGTTCTGAGCTACCCAGCCACCTCTTCTCTGGGACCGCCACCCTCAGACTAACCACAGAGCAGGATGCAGTCTCCCCATGGCCCCCAAACAATCCCGCTGCTTCTTCCAGCCTGTGGGATTTTATGGTGCTGCTCAGCGATACAGACAGCACAGAACAAACTAGCTCCTGAGGAAAAGTGATGCGGGTAGCAGGGGTCCACAGGGCCCTCACTCACAGGCCGTTTCCCTCTCCGAAGACACTGGATGCTGAACTAATAAGAAGCTTCAGCCTCAGCCCCGGGGGAGGCCATGGTCATCGCTTTTGCTGCATCCTTTCCAGAACCTGCTCAGTCATCTTCTCACTAAGTGGGATTCCTTCCCCTCCCTTCTCCCCGTACCCCCCTCCCCCAGCTTCCCACCATAAGAAAGGACACTTCCTCCATGCTTCCCCCACATACGTGTCCTCTGGATTACTGACATTCTATACCAAGTTGACAGACATCTTTCTTCTCCCTTCTGTTCCATTGTCTGGAAATTTTATTTTTGCCCATGGCTGAGAAAGAAAAGTTGGTTCTCCCCCGGCTGCTATGCTCCCTGCCCTGCCTTATATGTCTAGAGGCACTTTTTTTTTTTTTAATTTTTTTTAAAACCGTTTATTTATTTTTGAGAGACAGAGAGAGACAGAGCATGAGAGGGGAAGGGACAGAGAGGGAGACAGAGAATCGGAAGCAGGCTCCAGGCTCTGAGCTGTCAGCACAGAGCCCAAAGCAAGGCTTGAACCCATGAGCCGTGAGATCATGACCTGAGCTGAAGTCGGAGGCTTACCCAACTGAGACACCCAGGCACCCCTAGAGGTACTATTTTCTATAAAGCTTGCATATCCTATATCCTGTGCCCCTTAGAGCCCATGATCTAGCCAAATGTCTCCTGCACTGACTGCTTGAATTTTCTCTTCCTCCCTGGGCCTCCTATCAAAATCATGCTAGTCTAGATCATAAAACCATATATGAGGACAAATTGCTGTAATGGACTAGACAGTACCCTGTCAACTTTCAAGTAACTGTCAGGCAAGGGACAGTTACCTCCAACTCTGGGGACAAGACGGGAAGGCCCCCAACCATGCTGGAAACCACCAGTCTTGAGCTACAGCCGTGGCAGCTGCCTAAACCATTTTCTCATTCCCTAAGCCTGATCTCTAAAAGGAAAATGTATATTTCACGTGCAAATGCCATCTATCAGCCCCTTGGAAAACCCACGATTTTTCTCACCTTTCCCTCTGCTAAGTGTGACGTCAGCCAGCCGTTCAATGCCTCCCTGCTCCAACATCACCACAATATTCCTAGCATTACATCTTCTCTGGTCCGGATAAAAGCCCAGTGTTGACGAAGCACAGATTCAGGGGTTAGACATATCCTCCCCTGCCCCCATCTTCCTTTTAGGGTGCAAATAAGGGGACAACGTTGGCAATGAGAAGAAAAGAGCAACGGCGTATGGCTGGGCTTGGCTGACTGAGAGACAAGAGGACTATTCTGTGTGACCCCTGCACGGGGCCTCCTGTCTCCTGCCCCTCCCGTCAGTGGCATCCAAGAAAGCATCCCAGTGCAGCAATCCTGGGATTTACCCACGCTCTGTGCTGGGCACAGCCTGTCACACTACCAAAAATCACTCACCAGCCATGGTCGGATTCTCGATTCGAAAATCCATCTTGGGTGGTAATGCTGTAGATTTGCTGTAGATGACCTTTCAAAACGTTCTTATAGAGATAGAGTGAGGCAGGTTTCTGGGTGGGTGGGCAGAAAATCTGAGCCTAATTCTGGCTTTGCTATTTCCTCTTGGGGAGGCGTTGAACCTTGGGCAAGTCACTTCTTCTTGGGCTCCATTATACCACCTCTTGGGTCCCTTCCCTTGCCTCCCCCAGCCCTTTTCCTACAAGCGGCAGGGGCGGGGGGGGGGGAGATGATATGAGGATAATAATGATGGAGATTTTAATTAAAAACATGTTGCATACGCTCATACTGTATCACTTTCAGGTGCTAAGTTTTACCTACATGGTTTTCCTGGCTAGCTGAGTTTTTTGTTGCTGTTGTTTATCTTTTGAGCAATTGGATCCGAAGTCACAATTTGAGCAGCTATCAGCAAGCCAAACAATGCAGGTCCTGGGTTTAAAGGGGCCAGGCATCACCCCGCCTTCCTGAGCCTTCCAGAGACCCCCTCGGGCACCAGCCCTGGTGCAGTTCTGAGCCTTTAACTGCAAGTTAACATCCCTGTGGCCCCTGGGGAATGCGCTCTTTCGGCTCTTTCGGCTCTTTCGTCTCTGGGCTTGCAGGTCGCCTCACCACAGCCCTGCTCAGGGGGCAAAGGTGAGCGGCAGCGTTTAGAGCCTTCCCACCTCACTGCTGCTACTGGGCTTGCTGCTGCTGAGGCGGCTGGAGCCAAATGTGGGAATGGAGCCATTCTGGAGCGCCCTGCCCCCACCCCATTGGAAAAGGCTTTCTTGGCAACCATCCTTTTTCAGGGCCCATTGGAAAAGTGCACATTCTCACTGGCTCACTCAAGTTTTTCCAAGGCGGGTGGGGGGCAGAGAGCATTACAGGCTGCTATTAGCCAGTGTCCAAAGCTTCCGTTTTCCGCCTCCACCTCCTTTGCAGTTCGAGGTCCCAGCCCGGCTGGAGACCGACCCGGCAGTTTTGTTCAGAAGTAGCAACTTATTTTTATCAAAGATGGAATGCAGACGCAGTTGTTTCTAATGCCTCTTCATGGCAACCAGGACTCTTGTTCCAAGCATTCCTGAATCATCTTCTCTTAAAAAACACTTGGCTTTCTTGCCTGTCCCTTTCTCCACGCAAAAATTGGGGGCAGAGCAGCACTAGCGTCTCAGAACTTAAAAAAAAAAAAAAGGTTCTGGAAATTCAAAGCACTTTAATAATGTGTCTATTTTTTTTTCTTCAAAATCTTCTGAATGTTTATTTTTGAGAGAGAGACAGAGAGAGAGACAGAGCATGAGCGGGGGGAGGGGCAGAGAGAGGGAGACACAGAATCGGAAACAGGCTCTAGGACTGAGCTGTCGGCACAGCCAGACATGGGGCTCGAACCCATGAACCAAGAGATCATGAGTCAAAGTCAGACACCCAACCCGCTGAGCCACCCAGGTGCCCCTAATCACTTTAAATCCAGGCTTTGGTGGTTAGTGATCACAACTCCATAAACCCCACCCCAAATTTCCCATGGACCGCAGCACTGTGGTGTGGTAAAGGCCTCTGAGCCGGCTTCTGGCCCCCACTCTGGTCATACGTTGCTGTAGGCCCTTAAGCCAGTCCCATGCCCTCTCTGGGCTTAGGTATAGACTTGTAAGTGGAGATTGTCTAGATCAGTTTCCTCCGCCTTTCAGGGTCACGAGAAGCTCTGAAATTTTGCTGAAAGCTATGGACCCTCCCCTGAGGAAGAAATCATGCACTCATTCATTGATCCATTCATTCAAAAAAGTATATATTAAGCTACTGCCAAAGGTGCATGTAGGCTTCATTCGGAATTCCATTTCGGGCATTGTTTTAGGTTCAGCTTAGGGGGCTCTTCTTAAGGTAAGAAATCCTGGTTGTGAATTTTGCCGTGATGGGCATATATGGACGCTTATCTATTAGAAGGACCACACAATAATGATTCTAGTAAAGGATCATGAAACTGCCCGTCAGGCAGATGCCAGAACACGCAGGCAGCGAGGCAGTCATCAGGCAGGTGATCCCTGGCTTCCCTCCCGCCCCTCCCCACCGGGCACGCGCGCCGGCAAACACGCGTGCACCGCCGCACAATCGGCGGGGAATGTGCTGTTTCTGGGACGCAGACCGCAGGGAGCTGGCTGCAGCTCCAGAGAGACAACAAACATCTCCTCTATCCTGGGCTTTATTTTTCTCACGGTCTCTGAAAAGCCTGCGATCAGGTGATATGTGTGGGACTGTTCCCTGTACAGGTGCGGAGCAGGTACTGAGGGGAGGAGAAATCCGCCCCGTGTGTACTTACTCAAGGCTCTTTCAATAGCTCTCCCAGGATAGCTCTTGGCAGGGCAGCTACCTCGGCTCTGGCAGGCTGCAGGGAATCCGAGTGTGAGAAAGTCAGTCAAGCGGAGGAAAACGGGGGGGGGGGGGCGGAAGCTTCAAGTCCTCAGGCAAAATACCTTTTTTCTTCTCTCACTCTCTGTGTTTTCTGTAGCTTTAAACCAAACCCACAAACCAGGCTGCTACCTAGGGACAAAGGGGAGTCTCACTGGAGGTGCAGTTATTTGTTTTATGGTTTAGAGCAAACAGGTGATGTAGGAAGACAGAAAATCACCCTTCGTGGGCCAGAAAGGGGAAGGGGGATAAACAGAGCGGCCCCTGGTTGTATTTATCCGACATGATACAGTGGGAAAGATTCCTTGTGTTTTGCTGGTCTCACAGTGGGATCAAAGCAGTGACCTCTGTTGATGAACAGGGTTCAATTTTCCCTTTGCTTTGGGGAGGGGGGGGTTGGAGAGGAGGACTGAAATATAAAGGCTGTTCTATCTAAGAGGAGGCTTCCAATTCCCAAAGTCTTTTCTTGAGTTTAGGAGCTTAGGTCCCCATTTGAGAAGGGCTGGAAAGAGTGTCAACTGGGCCCTATTTTCCCTGCCCCAAATCAGGATACTGAAAAATAACATGTAAGTACATTTGCAAAGAAACTTTCTTCTTGAATCATGAGGGTGGAGGGCCAGAGATTTCATGGGTTGGGTTTTTTTGTTTGTTTGGCCCAGAGACAAATTCATGGCAAATTTCTGGTTGCTTGACTGACCCCTCTGTCTCTCAAAAAATGTGAGTGTGTGTGTGTGTGTGTGTGTGTGTGTGTGTGTTTAAGTTATTTGCTCATCCTACCAGTCTAAGCACTCCTAAAGTGGCAATAAAAGAGTTGCTGATTAACTATTTAACCCATGAGGCTGCTTCAGGCCCTGCAGTGAGACCTTAACTTGACTATATTCAACATTCTCCACGCACCTTCAGGGTGCCAAATCCAGAGGAGAGGACAGTCGGGGACAAAAAAGACTCTTTGGCTAGAAGGGACAGGGGATGGTTTACCCAGCTAGTTAATGAGGGCCCAATGTCAATGTCATAGCAGCATTTGGTGGAGGAAGTCACTGGCTCTCACAGATTTGGGGGGAACCTGGAAAGGGTTAACATGCTTCCCTGGGAAGGGTTTAGTTCCTTGGAAGAATCTGGGTCAGAGTATTTATGCAGTTTTTAAAAGTCAGATGCTGAGTAGAGCATTTTAAGGAGCCTGCGAAGTCTGCATGGCAGAAAGGAGGGTAACTTCACAGGCTCCTCACCTTTCACCAAGAGCACTGCAAATACCCGGGGAAAACTCCACTTTTTTTCCAAAGCAACAGACAATTTTCTGTCATCACCACCTTTCCATCTGCTTAAAATAAGAAAGGAAAGTCCTGTCCCATTGGGCCAGGTTGCAGGTCAACAAAGGAGACATTGTTCACCCGTTTCTTCAGAACATGATAGGGCACAGCCCACTCTGCAGTGTGGCAAGAAAACACACAAAAATCCCAGAGAGTCGCCTGAGGGGCAAGAGTGAGTAAACCAGGCTTGCAATGAGGTAAAGGCTTGGCTGCAGACTTGAGGGTTGTCCTGGAAGATGGAAATGAGGCTTGGAAGATAGATTCAGTCAGAGTCACAATGACTCTTTAGTTGGACTCCAGGTCGCGGGGGAACATTGCGCGAAAGGGTAGGCAGGTTTCTGCTGAACCTGGATCACTGGACAGTGTACAGTCAACGCCCAGGTGAGCTGGTTCTAGGCAGGTGCTTCCAGGTGAGTGTCAGTCTACACCTGTCACTTAGGAACCTCCTTTACCAGCCTGAACCTCCTCACTGGGCTCTCTGCCTCTAATCTACTCTCCACACTTTTCCTAGAGCCATCGTCCTAAAGGAGAATCTTGATGTCCCTTCTCCATTCAAGAGCGTTTCATAGTTCTCCAATGTCTAAAGATAAGGCTAAAGTCCTTTAGCAAGATATTTAAGGGTCTTGTGACTTGGCCTCAAGCCTCCTCCTTCAGTCCCTTCTTATAATCCTGCCTGTCAGACACCCTGGACTCCAGACCATGATGCCCAAATAAGGACTTCATGTTCCAGAGTGTAGGCCTTTCATGCCATGGGTACTTCCATCCTCCCCAGCCCCATGACTCACATTTCCAGTGCCCCAATCCTCCCTGTTTTCCGAGACACAAAGCACAGGCCATTTCCTCCAGGACGCTTTCCAGGATGCCCCCAACTTATTAATAATTTAACTATCCTAAACCTCCACAGCATTTTACTTCTATCGAGACACACGAATGTCTCTCTCGAGCCTACCAGAGAAAGAGCCTGGGAAACAGAGGTCAGCTGCACCTAGTGAGTATCTCCAGGCGGCAGACTTCCTGACGGTAATAAACATTTTGTTCATCCCTGTATCCCCGGGTAGGCCAGCAACACTGTTGCCCATATAGGTGTGGTTTAGTGTTTCCTTCAGGGTCTGATCTCTCAGGCCATCATCTAAGCCCGAAGAGAAAGGAATATAAGAGGCACGCCTGGCCATCAATCAGAAAATCAGGGTCCGTCTGCCTCCAGTTGACTGTAAACTCCTTGCAGACTGCCACTGTGTCTCTCATCCTGGTAATCCCAGGGTTTAACACGGTGTCTGGCACAGAGCGCGCGCCACAGAATGAAAGAACTGAGAGGGGCTCGCCCAAGGTCACCCCGAGTCAGGAACCGCTGATTCTCATCCGGACGAGATCTGGTGGAACCGTTTACACCATTATCTCAGTGGGGAGCTCGGAGGAAGGAAGGAATGAAGTGTCTGAGAAATGTGTGCCAGGCCCCTGGCGGCCTCCAAGCCTGCAGAAGGGCTGGGAGGGCGGGGAGAGCGCGACATCAAACAAGATGCTGGGCTCCCGGGCTGCCCCGAGCTTCCCGAGCAGCGCGCCGAGCTCCCG
>NW_024412403.1:75106224-75143561 GCF_014898765.1 Herpailurus yagouaroundi | reverse complement strand
AGGCCGGGAGGCCCGGCGGGCGGGCGGGCGGGCGGGCGGCGGCAGGGGGAGAGGGAGGAGGGAGCCGCTGACACACGAGCCCGCGCCCGCTCCCGCTGACAGGCAGGCAGCCGCCCGCGCCCGGCCGCCTCCCCCGCTTCCCCCGCCCCAGGCCCCAGCGCCTCCCAAGCAGCAGGCCTTAGCCGCAGAAATGCGGCCGCCCGGCCCCGCCAGGGCCTGGGGGTGGGGCGGCCTGCCAGTGTTTTTCCAGTTCCCCCGGTAGCTCCGGGCCGCATTTAGAAGACGGGGAAACTGGGCTGAGGCCAGTGTCAGGGCACCAGAGGCCCTCGCGGCCTGCCGAGCACTGCCAAGCGTCAGGCCAAGCCAGGGCAGGAGTGGGCAGGGAGGGGGGGGAGGGGGGCGGAAGGGGGAAGGGCATCTCAGCCCACACCGGCGTCCCAGAAAAGAAGGAGCCACCAGACAGGGACTCTAGACTCGTAAAAAAAATATATCTCATTTCTAAAAACCCTGAGCACCTACTAAGTGTCTAGCAGGCCCGAGGCAAGCGCTACAAAGATAGGACTAATCCCCACACAGCCCCTGCCCTCCGAGAGCTCTGGTTTAGCTAGGAAGATAGACAAACATTCAAGTGACTCATCCCGGGGATGATGAGGTAAGTGCCAAAAATGAACTTTAAACAAAGGGCACCTAAGAACAGAGAGATTAATTCTGATTTGAGAGGAAACCAGGTAAATTTTGCAGGGAGTTGGCACTTGAAGCAGAGAGGTGAAAGATGAGCTCAACGGGAAGAAAAAGGAGGAATAGGAAGGTGAAAGAAAAGGCAGAGATAGGTAAATATTTAGGTCCAGTTTGGGGAAATTTCAGGAAGGATGCCATGGTTGTCCTATTTCAATTTGCAAATATATAAATTGGCTTAGAGGTCAAAAAAAAAAAAAAAAAAGGACCAAGCTGTCTGCTTTAGTCCTTGGTTTATTGCAGAATAGCCTGGGGGTTAAGTGCACATGATCTGGCTTCAGATTGCTTAGGTTGTAAGTCCAAGGCAGATTAACTTCTCTGTGCGTCCTCTGTAACAGGGGGCTCATGGGGTAGTATTTCATAGGGTGGTGAGGATAAAATAAGTATAAATGCATGTAAAGCATTGAGAATGGTGCTTGGCACTGAGGCCTCCGTGCACGTCAGCTAGTAAGATTCCTGAGCAACCATAGTGAGGCAAGGGTGTTTGCCAAACTAGCAAGCGAAGCCTGGACTTTGCCCAGTGATTTCAGGGACTGCTTTTAATTACACCAGGCCCCAGGTGAAAGGACCACTACCTCTTCCTTAGTTTCCAAATTTCATGTACTCATTCAATAATTACTGAGCCAGGCACTATGGGAATAAAGGGAGAAGAAAGGCGTGATCTCTACAGTTATAAAGCTCTCAGTCTGGTAGGCGAGACAAACCAGTAAAAAAAAAATGAATAATAATAATAATAATTGCTCTGTGTTAAGTGCCATCAAAGTGGGGTAGTATGCACTGGTGGTACAAAAGAAGGGTACTTGTCTTAGCAGGTACATTGTTGGTCCTCCAAATTAGAATTAATCTGTGAATTTTTGTGACCACAGACATTGCCGGCACAGTAGATAACTATCAAATTCCACCTAAGAAAAGTGGTTGTCAAGTGGTTAATTTCAAGATTAATCATTTTATGATACTAATATCTTCTGAATGAGCACAATCACCTTGATGTGGTGAAGGAACTGGTTCCAAAGTGGCCCTTACCCGTGAAATGCTGAGCATGTCCCCTTGAGTCTCTGGGCTTCGGTTTCCTCCCTGATAAGGTGAGAAGGTTAGACCGGAAGTCTCTAAGATCCTTCTCAACTCCCTGGTCTGTGCTTCTCTTTCCTCAGCATTTTGACACACGCT
This sequence comes from Herpailurus yagouaroundi, assembly GCF_014898765.1. Taxonomy (NCBI): domain Eukaryota; kingdom Metazoa; phylum Chordata; class Mammalia; order Carnivora; family Felidae; genus Herpailurus; species Herpailurus yagouaroundi. The sequence continues at coordinate 75,141,659 of NW_024412403.1, read as the reverse complement.
CTGTGGCTGTAAGAACCTTTATCAGGCATATTTCAAAACTTTTGACCAAGGCGTGGGACGATTTTATAACCAAGTGTTTTCATCTGCAGTTAAAGGCATGGAAGCAAACTCAAATAGACGCGCATTGTATTTCCACTGTTGTAAGCAAGTGGGCCACACGTTAGTTTCTGGAGACCGGCCATGGGATCGAGAGTCGCATTCACTGCGTGGCACATCAGAGGAAGACTGCATCTGACAAGATTTGCTCACATACCTGCTCCTAAGACCCCATCCTTTACTGTAATATCTTGTCATCTTCCTGGGAAAACAGAGTAACAAGAATTAAAAATACCACCACATTCCCTCTTGATGCTAAAAACTCGCTTCCCATCCTTCTCACTTGCCCACTTCTTTTCTGGGGGAAAAAAAAAAAGAATGTGATCTGTTGTTTATCAGGACTCCTTCCATTTAGGAAACATAGTTCCCTAACTGGCTAGAATTTTTCCACTAGTACATTTACTGAATTAAATAAACTTACTGAATTAGTCTCGTTAAACAAGAACGTCAGTCTGAATTAGTGAAAAGTCTGAATTTTAAATATCCAATAGGGAGAGCAGTAAACTTTGCAAATCCTTGTAGTGAGTCTGAATTCATAGTTTACAAAAGCACTTGCTCTCCTAAAACTAATGCATTAAAGTCATTTAAAGAATGTATTCTCCCAAACAGGTTAAACATGAATCTTGCAAAATTATACTATAGTTGAGCCTTGAACAACTCAGGCTTGAACTGAGCAGATCCACTTATATGTGGATTTTTTTTTTTTAATAAATACAGTAGAGTACTATAAATGTATTTTGTTTCTTATGATTTTTTAATAGCATTTTTTTCTCTACTTTACCATAGGAATACAGTATATAATACACATAACAAACAAATATGTGTTAAGCAATGGTTTATGTTATGACTAAGGCTTCTGGTCAACACTAGGCTATTAGTATTAACAGTTAAGCTTCCAGAAGGCAAAAGTTATATGCAGATTTTAGAATGGGGGGGGGGGTGCTACCACTCCTGCATTGTTCAAGGGTAAACTATATAAATCTTTCTTTATAGTAAGAAAAAGAGCTAGGATTGCAACCCAAGTAAGTATTTGTAGCCTAAATTAATAATAAGGCTTTACTGTAGCTACTCTATGTCTGGATATGCTTCCAGTCATAATTTGCCTTTAGTCAAGCAGAGATCAATGCATTTTCCCCCTTTAAAATTGCAAGTATCTGGGGCGCCTGGGTGGCGCAGTCGGTTGGGCGTCCAACTTCAGCCAGGTCACGATCTCGCGGTCCGTGAGTTCGAGCCCCGCGTCGGGCTCTGGGCTGATGGCTCAGAGCCTGGAGCCTGTTTCCAATTCTGTGTCTCCCTCTCTCTCTGCCCCTCCCCCGTTCATGCTCTGTCTCTCTCTGTCCCAAAAATAAATAAACGTTGAAAAAAAAAAAATTTTAAATTGCAAGTATCACTTAATGACAGCAATGTTATTTACAGAATACTATTTGTAACTTACTATTTTATTATTCACAAAGGTGATCTGATTTCATGTTAATTTTCCTTGTTTAGTCACCCAGGTGAGACATGACATTTGTAAGTCCTGCTTACAGAAAACTCTAGCCTAGTGAAAAACTCCTGGGGTCCACAAATGCCAGCATCCAAATTGTTATGTTTCCTCCTACATAGTTTCTCTTCTCTCAGCTTTTCCCCCTTAGCTATAAAATCTATCCTCATGGCATCAAAATGTGTAACAGGAATACGATTCCTTAACAGGGGCAGGGGAGGGCAAAGACAATGTCAAATTAGTTTCAGAAGCAACTGCCACGTATGACATTGAGGAGTAAAAGTTAAATGGAAAAGTGCTGAAGGCATTTCTTCATTTTAGTGAATGCCAACAGATAGACGGGCTCAGGGATGGTATACAAAATGTAAAGGAAGGCTTCCCACATACCAGATTTGTGAAGAAGAAATACTCTTCAACCCTCAGAGTTATTCTTTCCTGTGTTCTGTTCCATAATTAGGGCCCCTATGATTATTTTTATACAAATAAAGTCTTGCAGAATCAAACAGCTATTTCCCTTAAAATTCTACATAACAAAGTAATTGTGGACTTGGCCGTAATGCCTTGCAGAGGAGAACAAGCCTCTAAAAAACTCTGAAACTAGGGGCACCTGGGTGCCTCAGTTGATTAAGCGGCCGACTCCTGGTTTTAGCTGGGCTCATGATCTCATGGTTCGTGAGATCGGGCCCTGCATCCAGCCCCAAGCGGAGCTCTGAGCTAAGATCACGCAGCCTGCTTGGGATTTTCTCTCTCTCTCTCTCTCTCTCTCTCTCTCTCTCTCTCTCTCAAAATAAATAAATAAACATGAAAAAAATACTGAAGTCTCATTTGTGTTATCTTTGTTTTCTTGTTTGGGGTAGGGGTAGGGGCAAAATGGGTTGCTCAGGTTGGAGGGGCAGTATGATACATGGTCCTCTAGAGAACTCTGAAACTACTTTAGTGTGATGTCTTTGAGATTTCATGGTAAGTTCAAAACAGAAGGTATCCACACAAAGAAGAGATGTTTTGAAACAGTTCAATGCCGGGAGCCTTTCAAAAAGGCTAACAAAGTTTTCTTGCCACAGGACTCCCTTATCAAAGACCTAAGGCCATAGCCATATTTACACATGCACATTGGTTTAAAAAGAGAAGTTGGATTTCAAAACAATCCATTTGATAGCCATCCAATCTAGCAATCACTTTCTAACCCGATGGTGGGCTGAATTCAACTTACTTTTTAAAAGCCAGCTTTTTATGTTTAGCACACAGCCTCTGGCGTGGCTCCAGACCCCAGCTTTGTGCTTTCCCTGCTTTGCTGGGACCCCCCCCCTCCCACCCCCACCCCAGCCTCTCCACTGTACTCCCTGGAAATCTGTTCTGTTTGCAGTAAATGCCCCTCTACCTGCAGTCTGGGTGTGAACCCGCTCGTTGCCTGGTTCTGCCTTTCTTTTGAGCCTGCTGGATTAATGACTCTTCATTTTCCCCACCCAGGGTGCCTGGGCAGGAGGCGGGGTTGGTGAGGAGTGTGCACTCCTGGGCTGGGGAGTGGGGTCCCCAAAGTCAGGGTTTGTACCTGGGCGGGGAGCATGAATGATCCCATGGGCTGTGAGTGAGGACACAATCTCTGACTCCCTAGACCCTTGGCAAACCACGTTTCCTCCTTCGGGTGGAAGTCTGTCCTTGGTGGCATCCAGCTCTCTTTAATCTCCGTTCCTCCTCCTCTCTACTGACTTCTTCCCTCAAGCTTGCCTTCACCTGGCTGGTCCTCGCTCCTTTCTCAGGGGCCGGCTCTCATGCTTCCCTCCCCGCTTCGTGGAAGATGATGGTCCACAAAACTATCTGCTTTTATTCCTGACTTTTTTTTTTTTTTTTAATATCATGCTTGGTACACTATGGCAACTCTTTCTATTTATTTATTTTTGATTTTTTTTTTTAATGTTTATTTTTGAGAGGGGGGTGGGGGGGGAGAGGGAGGGAGACAGAGGATCTGAACTGGCTCTGTGCTGACAGTGGAGAATCCCTTGTGGTTCTCCAGCTCGGGAACTGTGGGATCATGACCTGAGCCAAAGTCGGACACTCAACCTTAACCGACTGAGCCACCCAGGTGCCCCTTACTCCTGACTTTCAACCTCCCTTGCCCTTTTTACTTTTTTTTTTTTTTTCCTCAGCGTATCAGCACATTTATTTTTCCACAGTTAGAGCCAACTTCAAGCTTAAACCTCTCTCCACCTGCCACTTCTCTCTCCCTTCTCACCACGGACCCCCGAAACCTCCCTCATGGTCTCAGCTGTCTTGCTCCTCTCAGGGCCACCTTTCTCAGACAGACTTTTGTGTCCCCCTCTCCACAGAATGCTCCGGCGGGGGCAACTCAGTGAACAAACCAGATGGTCACTTTTCTGTCTTTTCCTCTGTCCAACAGTTTGTGAGGTTTTGACCGGGTACAGACTCCACCCATCCTTGAAACTCCCTCCTTTCTTACCTCCTGGGGCACCTCTTCCTCCTGACTTCTTCCAACCCGTCTGGCAACTTCTCAGCACCCATCAGTGCATTCTTTCCTTCCACCTGCCCCATGAAGGTCGCGGGCCCTGACAATTCTATCCATGTCCTGCTTCTCTTGTGGCTCAGCCACCCATGGCAGTGATTGGCATCTGCATGAAAACCATCAGATCTGCTGTCTCCGATCCAGATTTCTTTCCTGCGCTCCAAACCATCGACCCCACTGCCTACTGGACGTCTCCACATGGAAGTCAGTATGTCTCAAACCCTGTGCCTGGGAGATGCCCAGCCCTGTCCCCCCAGGCTCAATGTGACTTCCACTGTCCCACCCACCTATCTCCTCCCTGAGCATCAGGAGTCACCAGGAACTTCCCCTCAGGCGTCCCTGTCTTGGGAATTTCAACCCCCATTGTCAACGCTTTTGTGCAGGAGTTAGGGGGCTTTTGCTTTCCCCTCGTCCAGACTGATCTCCTTTTCCCTCAGTCACACCCGCCTCCAACCCATCAGCCATACCCTGTCATACAGCCAAGCAACCACATCTCTGTGAGAAAACTTCCAAAGGCTTCCTATTGCCTCCACGACTGAGGAACTTGTGTGATTTGCTCCCAGGCAACTCACCTGCCTGAGTCTCTCTAGGAAAGCTGCATCCTGCCCACGCACCACTCGCATGCGTATCAGCTTCAGTGCCTCAAGCTCTCCATGCTCTCTCTGCCTTCTATCCCTTCACACACACACTGTCCTGTGCTGGGAGTGTCCCACCTCCACTTCTGCATCTAGGGACCTCCTACCCCATGTGTCCTGCAAGACTTTGCTCAATTCACCTGCTTCTAGAAGGTCATCCAGATGCTTCTAGTTCCTGGCCCTGACCCCTCTGGCGCTGTCCTGGGGCCTCTCACACAGCACTGATGATACTGGATTATAGTGTCTGTTTCTCTGTCTCCCCAGCCCAGACCGGGCACATTTTGGAGGCAGAAACAACATATATTTCTGTACTCCCAGCCTGTGACACAGTGCCTACCATACGGAAGACATCCAGAAAGCTGTATGCTAGCATAGTAAGACGCAGGATATGAAAACAAATAAAAACCAACGTTTGAACAATACTTCAAGGTTCACAAAGTGTTTTCACAAACACCTTCTCATTTGATCCCCAAAGCAAGTAAGACTGGTCATGTTAACCTGATAGCAAATGTGGATAATTAGTCTCAAAGATAGTGGTTGGTCTGGCTAAGGAGGCAGCTAGAAAGTAACAGAGGTGGGTCTCTGGAACCCACATCTTCTGGCTAGAGGGCTATACTTGTCTCATTCTCTGCAGCAATGGACAGGACTGAGCCCCACTGTCTAAAGCCTGTCTCTGTGGTTGCATGAGTACCCCTTCCCTGCCAGCTTCCAAGGGAAGCCTAAACTCAATCTCCGCGGTGCCTGAACTTTTGCTACATATGTAACCAGAACCAATTTGGAGCAGCTGGAAATCGGTTCTCCTCACTCCTGCTTTGCTGCCTTAATACACATAACTAAAATCTCTCAGAGCTTGAGAACTGGAGGTTCCTTCCTTCCTCTGGTCTCCCAAGTGTCAGAGAATTAATGCAATTGAAGGCAAGTTTTTGTAAACATAAAACTTAATGATTCTCAGCACAAATGAACTACCAGGAATTTTTCAGAATCAAAAATTCTAGGGGCACCTGGGTGGCTCAGTCGGTTAAGCATCCAACTCTTGCTTTCCACTCAGGTCATGATCTCACCGGGTTTGTGAGTTCGAGCCATGTGTCTGGCCCTGTGCTGACAGCGAGGTGCACCTGCTCGGGATTCTCTCTCCCTCTCTCTCTGCCTCTCGTTCGCCCGTGTGTGTGTGTGTGTGTGTGTGTGTGTGTGTGTCTGTGTGTGTGTCTCTCTCTCTCTGCCCCTCGCTCACCCATGTATGTATGTGTGTATCTTTCAAAATAAATAAATAAACTTTTTTAAAAACTCCATAGGGGGAATTGGAAAGTAAATCCCAAACTTTAAGAAGTAAGGAGAGCATCAGATTTTGAAGATCGAATTTGTGTGGCTGGTTTGAAAACGAGCTATGCTTTAATAGGTGAATGAGTCACACTGTGACCCAGAGAAACCAGTGGGGGAGAAGCACAGAAGGGTGTAACAAGTGATTCCAAAGTGCCAGCTACGGCTGAGGCCACCCCCAGAAAAGTCCCCGATTCAAAACAGTTGTTTGCTACAAGATCGATCCGGGTGCCTGTAAGCAGAACGTCCCCGAGAAGCAGTTGCTGCCTTTCTAGATATAATATGTTTGGGCTTTTCTTTCCCATGTGTGGCCGCCGGTGTTCTGCATTCAGTTTTGTGGTAGACTAAAATGAGCACGTATTACCAGAGGGGCTTCTTTAGAGGAGACGCTGGCGTCCATTCAGGTTGCCTGGAGCTCCGGACACAGCACCGGCCGTGAGCGGCATCCCACACCAGTGCGGGGCACTGGCCCACAAAGCAGCTCCCAGTTGGGACTGGCTTAGTCAGCCATTCATCGGGCATTACTGCACTGCCTCCTCTGTGTCAGGCACTGTTCCAGGCACCAGGGTTTCTGCAAGGAACAAGATAGGCGAGGTCATGCCACATATTCCCTTCCTTTGATGAGAAGAAAATAAAAATTTAAATAAATAAATAAATAAATAAATAAACAAAGGAGAGATTGTCAGCTCACGGTAGATACTGAGAGGAAAGCTAAAATAGGATGCAGTGCCCAAAGGAGACCAAAGTGGGGCTATGGTCTAATTCAGAATGGATAATCAGGGAAGGCGTCACTTAAGTGGTGACCCCCGAAGCCCTGAAGGCCAGTCAAATAAAAAGCCCGACCCGATTTCGTGGCCTAGTCAGGGAAGACAGAAGATATTACTCTGGCCGGCCTGGGCAAGGTCTATAAATGGCTGATCACGGCGCCCAGGGCCACAAATAGGGCAAGGGCCAGGCTGCCCCCACCTTGCACCCCGAGGCAGCCTTTGTCTTTGCTTGTCTTCCCTTCGTCCTTGCCTCCCACCACCCCCCTCCCTCCTTTTCCTACCTCCAGGCACAGCCTCGGACCCCAGCACACCTGCTTGCCCTACCAGGGGTCCACCGACACCTGCCCAGTTCCCAGGACACTGTTAATACCTGCTAATATCGGGTTTGATGAGTGACAAGAGACCCAGGAAAGGCCGTGACTGAGTCACTTCTCCCAGTGGGATCCCTTTGTAAAGGACTGGGAAGTCTTCTCTGTAACTCTGTGAATAAGTCGCACAAAGCTACCCATTCCTTAACAGGTTCCCCAGTGCACCCACGGCACCCACTCACAGAACTAGGCTGGGAGGGGAACACACTGCCATTGTCAGAGTGGCTGTGTTAGGGAAGGAGAATGTGGGTGGGGTTTTTTTTTTTCCTTTCCCTGTTTTCCAAACACTCTGTAAAGTGGTTATGCCACTTTGATAGCTGAAACGTTCATATTTTTAGACAACAGCTTAGAGAAAATATTTTTCTTTTCCAAATGCCGGCTATCCTAGTAATTGGAACAGTTCAGCTCAGCATTTAGTTATCTTCCTGAGTCCTGAGTGTCTTTGTTGGGTCTCTCAGTGCTAGACTGGCGCACAGAGGATATCGGGTGCTTTTCTCTGCATCCCTCTGCTGAGATCAGCCCAGGGCCCACGTGGCAAGTAGTGCTGCTCAGAAAACATTGCTGGGCCCCTTTGGTCATGCAACAGGATTGAGTCAGCCCCGGGGCTTCAGCCTGAGGACCGAGGAGAAGGCTCCCCACCTTCTCAGCCCTGCCTGACCGGTGTCGGGCTCTGTGCTGACAGCTCAGAGCCTGGAGTCTGTTTCGGGTTCTGTGTCTCCTCCTCTCTCTGCCCCTCCCCGGCTCACCTTCTGTCTCTCTCTCTCAAAAATAAGTAAACGTTAAAAAAAAATTTTTTTTTTTTTAAAGACTACACGTAGAGAGAGAGGTCATGCCCTCCCAGCATCCTAGCTGAGGCCAGCCTCCCAGCCATCACCACCAAGGCACCACACGTTCGAGGACGCCATCTTGGATGTTGCAGCTGGTGGAGTCCCAAGAGGCCTGCCACCTGCCCAACAGTATGTGGAACAGAAGAGCTGCCCAGCTGAGCCCAGTCACCTCACACGATGATGGGAGATAGAGAATGTTGTTCTCTTAAGCCTATAAAGCTGGCCCCAAGTAAAATGCACCCAATCTATTGATAAGACAAAGCTGAATTCATTGCTTCTTGTAGTAAGAGAGAACACCTACCAAAGCTTTGTCCCTCCAAGGGGGGAGGTAAGGTCAGAATTTATTGAAAACTGGGAGCCTGGTTTCAGGCAGTCTGTGTGGAGGTGTAATTGGGATTGGGCAAGGATCACCATGTGACAATCCAAAATTGGTGGAAACAGCAAAGCAAGGGTTTCCAGCCAGGCAACTCAGAGAATCTCAGGGCACAGACCATCTGTCGATATCTCCCACTGAAGAGTTGACGGGACGTTCCTTTGATGAACAGATGAACCATTTCCCTGGGCACAGGACTCTTGGAGAAATACAGTCATACGGATGAAGCAGAGGAAAACTAAAGTTCTGCTAACGAAGGCAGGGAAATAGCATGAAGTCAGGTTAAGACAGACAATAAGATGTGGTTTATGTTCTCAGTGTCCAGGCTGGCCAGTGTCAGTTCTCAAGCTACTCAATTTGGGGGTGGTTTTTACACGGCAAATAACAATCGAGACAACTCCCCAACCCCTCCTCCTCTGAATGTTTCTGTATTTCTCATCATCAATATTTATGGCACACACGTCATGTCCGAGGAACAGCCCTAGACACTGGAGATACAAAGGAGAATAAGACAGGGTCCCTGTTTTCTCGGAGCTTAAATAGTAGTCAGGAAGAGAAAGACAGAAAAACGTTCAACAAAACAGTTAGCAAGGTCATTCCCACACAGACGAAGGGCTCTGAGGAAAATAGAAGGGCAAGGAGATCGAGGGCGGCTTCGGGAAGGAGGTAAAGCGGTTTCAGAAACAGCAGTCAAAAGAAGCTCTCTTGAGAAGGTGGAATCTGAGCTGGATGACGTGTGAAGGGTCAAAGGATCCAACAGGTCAAGGGCTCGGGAGAGAACGTTACAGGCAGGGCACAGTCAGGACCAGGTCCTCGAGGCAGGGAAGAGACTGGCGTGTTGGGAGACCAGAAAGGCTGGCGTGCCCGAAGCGTGCAGAGCAAAGGGAGTGTGCCCCACATTGAGGCCAGAAAGGCTGGCAGAGGTCAGATCGCATAGGGCCTTGACGATCACAGTGAGGAATCTGGATCTGAATCGAAGTGTAATGGGAAACCACTGGAGGGGCACTGCCCGAGAAAGATCCAACACCAGCCACGTGGGCAAGTAGCCACATTGTTTTTTTAAATTATGTATTCAGAGAGAGAGAGAGTGTGAGAGCAAGCGGGAGGAGGGGCTGAAAGAGGGACAGAGAATCCCGAGCAGGCTCCCCACTGTCAGCACTGAGTCTGATGCAGGGCTCAAACTCAAGTGAGATCATGATCTGAGTCAAAATCAAGAGAGGGACGCTTAATCAACTGAGCCACCCAGGCGCTCCCAGTGGCCACATTACTTAAAAAAAAAAAAAAAAAAAAAAAAAAAAAAAAATGGGGAGCCTGGGTGGCTCAGTCAGTGAAACATCTGACTTCAGCTCAGGTCATGATCTCACAGTTTGTGAGTTCGAGCCCGCGTCGGGCTCTGTGCTGACTGCTCAGAGCCTGGAGCCTACTTTGGATTCTGTCTCCTTCTCTCTCTGACCCTCCCCACTTGTGCTCTCTCTGTCTCTCAAAAATAAATAAATGAAAAAAAGAATTTTTAAGTGGAATTAATTTTAATATTTTATTTAACCCTATAATATACCCCAAATATTATTCCGACATGTAATCCACATGCAAAATTATTAATGGGATATTTTATGTTCTCTTTTGGTACTTGGTCTTTGAAATAAGTATACGTGTTATACTGAGAGCACATCTCAATTCAGACTAACCGCATTTCAAGTGCTCAGTAGACACGGGGGGCCAGTGGCTACCATTCCGCCAGGGTAGCACTTGAGGATCTAATAGTCCTCCCAGATATCCAGGCTCAGAACTGTCTTTTATTTCTCCCTTCCTGTCACACCTGCCTGCCATCACCATCCACCAAGAGCTCAGATAATTCTATCGAAATCCCGCCACAGCTATCCCATCATCTTTACCCCAGCTAGAGAGTCTTTCCTCTTTTGCACATCAGCCATTGCTACATCCTCTGAACTGGGCTTTACTTCCAACTGAACCCAACTCCCACCTTCTCCCCTCTCCCCTTCGGAATCTTCCATAGCCTTCACTGCCCATGAAGTTCAAACTCCTTCGGAGGGGCCTACAAGACCCCTCAAAAAGACCCCACCCCTCGTTTTAGCCTGCTTTCCCACCACGCCCTTTATATGACACAGTTATAACCCGGCTCGGTCCACTTCAATGCATTTTGCTACAGTAACTTAGGAAAGTTATTTTATTTCCCAAATTATCCCTAACCACCGTGGAACAATGACAGTCAAACGTTGAAAGTTTTCAGGATTTGGTTCCATCTGTTATTTTCCTTTAATAGTAATTTTCCTCTCTGTACGACATTTTGTATTTTTTTTTCTGATTTGAGGGTTTTTATTTTGTAAAGGTTTCTTTCTTTCTTTTTTTTTTTCTTTCAAAGGTAATTTCAGTGACCTGCCACATTTGGATATGAGTTGCCTGTGTGTTACTTAATTTCTTATTCGTTCTTGTCCCACAAGCCAACCTTTAGCAAAACTGCAAATGTGGCAAATGTAGCTAATCAGGCATCACATGATGTGTGTGTGTGTGTGTGTGTGTGTGTGTAAATCTTTAGGCTAAAGTATACTTAATTGTATTTTGAGCAACCTATGACATCAGTTGAAGTTACAAAAAACACTATGGGCTATAACAAGTCCAGGCTGGGAATCTCTAAACTCCTCCTTGACTTTGGTTATGACCTTATAAGAGCATCTTAGCTGCCATCTTTGAAGTGTGGTTGAAAGCCATTCCTCGTGTTTTTCTTTCTGCCTTTGATTGAAACGTTTAAGTAACTGAATATGTATTTTTGCAGACCCCAGTCCAAAAGAGCCATCAAAACAAAATCCACATGATGTCTCCATGCCAGTGCCTGTCACCCAGCTGCTCTTGACTGCGTGTGGATGGGAGATATTAACTCCAGAATTAGACCGGAACTGAGTCATGCATTGTTATTGGAGGAAGCTTGTGCTTGCGTGTCTGGAAATTCATATTAAAAGGCAAGGGGCTCACCAGCCTATTCCAGCTGTCGTCCCTGATGCCTAAGACTTACCTACTAACTTGATCTGGTTTGATTTTAATTGGGTTTGGGAGCCTCCTTCAGTCCTTTGACTATATCTGAGTATAAATGCAGGTCTAATAGCAAACACCTTTGCTTCTCTTACAGGCACACAAAGTCACTTCTCCTTGCCACACCACAGGCTTCAGGGCTTGGCCGAGAAAACCCACAACCAAAGGTCAGAAAGCTCATGGCTCCCCAGGCTGCCTGGAGTTCTGGTCTCCATCCTTTTCTGCCTGCCCCCAACACTCAACTCTGACTGAGCCCCTACTATGTGCTGCCACCGTGGAGAAACACATGAATGAGACACTGGCCTCTCAGTCTCTGGGGAGGTTAGGTGTAAGTAAAGAGTTTCTTCTAAGGGGCCCCCTGAGGTGATTCATGCAAAACACGTGCTTCTTTTTTTTTAAAAGGCTGGGGATTCCAGGCAGGTTGGGAGGTGAGGGCAGCTGGTGAAGTAGAGAAGAGGTTACAAGAGGCTCCGGGGCTGAAGATAATTTCAAAAGAGAGGGCAGAGAAAGGCCAGGTCTGACTGGTTCCATGTGCTAATGAGTCATAGCCATCAGTCAATGTCATCCAGGAAAAGCTGCCTCTTCCAATCCCCTGGATGAGGACAGGTGGAGCCAGAAGAACCTGACCCGGAGATGGTCCCTGCTCCAACTCATGATGACCTTGGCAATGTCACCTGCCTTCCTTTAACTGTTTCTTTATCTGTAATTTGGGAGCATCGGACCATATGGTCCTGGGGGTCCTCCAGCTTTGAGACCAGAATCCCCTGAATTGCTATCCCAATACGCCTGCTGCCACACGGGGGTCAGTATGGGCAGACCCTGTGAACTGTGGAATATTTATGTCAGCGTCCCAGTTAGATGGGTATGATTCGTGAGTTGCAAGTGTACTTTATCTGCCCCAGAACACAGAACCCCCCTTCAACTCTCACCCCTCCACCCTGGTTCCCAGGCTCGGCCCACTCTCGATTTCTGCTTCTTCCAGCTCTTTCTACGCCCCTCTCTATCCGGTTCATGTTTTAATCATTCATTCATTCGTTCAGCGAATGTGTTTAGCACCTATCAGGTACTGGGCACTAGATCGGGCACCAAATCTATGCCAAGCTGTCTATAGCGGAAAAGGGGGGAAGACAGGGGGAGCGTCCGGAACACTGGGCTCTCCTGTGCCATCAGGCTGGTCCCAAGAAGCTGATGTTGGGCTCTCGAGTTCTGGGGAGGGCCCCGTCCGCTGTGTCGGGCCCTGCTGAAGCAGCCTCCGTTTTCTGTACTGTCGCCAGATGTCTGGAAGGGAGGATGAGGGCAGTCACCGCACACGGGGTCCCAGCACACTTCAGACCCAGCATTCCAGACTGCTCTCCCCTCACATCACAACCCCTCAGTGCACAAGAATTCGCTTCCCCTTTCTCTCCAGTTTAAGCTGTTTCAATCCCTTTGGCCTCCTTGCACTCTGCTCTATTTGGGTGTGTTGATGGGCCCACAGAGGAGGCAAGTGACCCCCCAAAAGTGGAAGGGCATGTGTGGTCACGACAAGCAAGTGAGTAGGAGGCCTTGGCCCATCAGCAGAAGACTGAAGTGACAGAAAGAAACTGCGTTGGGGGTGAGAGAAGGCCCAGGGCTTGCCGGAGGGAGGCCCCTGGCACAGCCTGAGGCTTGCTGAGTAATCTGGGTTTCAGGGTTCAGGTTACCTGACAGCAGCTGGCATTTCTCGGCCACCTCCAAGTCACTTTCTTGGAGCCACAGGGAGGCTCTTTATTTGCTTGGAACTGGGAGAGCCTGTTACGGAATCTAACAGAGGCTCAGAGCTGGAGTAGCTACCTCAAGGGAGATTGGGCAAGCTCCCCGGGCCACGGCCAGGGCAGGCAGACCTGGGCCTCTGCTGGGGTGCAGGCCCTCCCACTGTCCCCGGCCTGCCCTGGAGACTGATACTCCTGTGGTGAGAGCCATCGCCTTTCCTTTCTGGCCTTTGGGAGGCCACACCTTACCCTCATTCTTCTCTGTCCCAAGAGCGGTCAAGTCTGGAATTTAGGAGGCGGTGAGGGCAGGAAGGAGGGGAGTCCTGAATAAGGAACCCAGGGCAGCCCAAAGTTGTCACACCTCCGAATGCAAGAAGAAAGAATGCTCCGAGCTGAGGTGGGGAGGTCTGTTTCAAGGCAGAAATGAATTGGGGTGGCAAAGCGGGGTTTACACCTTTACAGAATTGTCAGGGCAAACCGAATCTTTGCTCCCTCTCCACAGCTCGATCAGGACTCAGCCTGAGGGGCACCAGATCTCAGCTTCTCTCCCTCCCCTCTGCCTCCTTCCTCTCTCCCCCTCCCCCTCTCCCCCTCTCCCTCTCCACCTCCCTCTTCTTTTGCTTCAGGGCTTTGCATTATCATTTGCTGAGCTCCCCAGGACCTGGTATTTACTTCAGCCCCAGCTGCAAACCTTCTCTCTCACTCCAGGAATTGCATAAATAAACCACTGAGAACAGAGCCCTCCTCACCACAAACAGCACACAGGCTTCTGCTGGGCTTCTGCTCCGCCTCTGAGGCTTTGGACCAGCTCCTGGGAGGGGCTCCTGCCCTGCCCGGTGACAGGTACCCACACAGCCTGCCTGTCCCCTACAGGCAACCCTGGGGACCCCCTTGCCTCCCACGTGAATGGGCAGGGCTTGGTGGGGTCAGAGTCACACCCCCCCCCCATCTGAGCTGGGTCGGAGGCAAGGCTTCCCTGGAGGGGGGGGTGGGGGGGACCAACACAACTCAGTGACCTTGAGAAAGTTATTTTAGCCTCCACAGACTTCCCTTTCCCTGCTTTAAAATAGATCAGAGATTTATGCTTCTTAATTCACAAAGGAGCCGCATGGAAAAAGACTGATTTGTTCTGAAATGTTCTGGTTTCCCGCGAAGAACCCAGGGTTCCAGCCGGCACAGATACACGTGTACACACACGCATGACGCACAGATCGGTCCACACGCTCCGGCTACATCGGTTCACGGATTGGGCTATAATGCCCCGCGACAGGGATATCATTGCATGCACTGCTGGGGCCCCTGCAACGTTGTGCTTGGAATAAAGTTAATGTTCGATAAATACTGACTACATGAATGCACTTGACGAATGTTCCCTGCATCCCTTCCTTGTGCCAGGCAATGTGCTCAGAGTGTAGGGACAGCCTTGGCTCTTGAGGGGCTCACAGTCCAAGAGGGAGACACGCACGTAAATAAACACAGCCCGTAGCGAGTGTTAATGGGAGACAGGACGGAAGAGAACACAGGGCACAGTGAGGCTCAGGAGAGAGAGAGTTCAGCCCTGCCCTGTGTGGGGAAGGAGGACAGGGGAGTGGAAGTTCTGAGCGTGGAAAAGAGGGGCGCTCATCAGTCAGACAAGACAGAGGTTCCCTCTTCCAACAGAGGGAAACATGTTCAAAAGCACTGAGCCCTGAAATAGCATGGCAGAGTCAGGCCACCAAGAATTATCCCTAGGGCAGGACCACAGGAGGATGGGAGATGAGCAGGGGAGGGGAGAGGCCAGATAAAGAAGGCTGGATCCCATAAGTCATCATGTCCCAATATTTTCCAGTGATTCCTATACTCAACTTAAACATCCATCTTAGACCAATAAAGGTAGTAGTCTTACTTTTTCTCTGCTGATTGAGAAACTATATAAACACAATGGACTTACAAACCCCCTGCGGTAACTCTAAGACCCCCCTCCTCAATGCCTGGTTCCACACCGTGGCCCATATGTTGGAAAGCATTACTTAGGGGGTCCACATTACTTCTCATCCAGATTGGCTCACCCTGGAGAGTGAATGGGGTCACTATGAATAATTGCACCAAAGGCACAAGGAAGAACTAGAACTATTGGGGGCCAACCAGGATGCATGGTCGCATTGGCTAACGATGTTGGGCTGCCGTTGAAGGGTTCTTTAGAGTAAACGGTGTGATCGGAGGTATTCTGTTGGAATTGAGTTACTCTGCCACTCTTACTTTTTACAGAACAGTGGGAGGAAGAGGAGAGGCATGGTTCAGATGGTCTTGGAGGCCCTTTCCAGCTTTGGCATTCTATAAATCTGTGTTCAGTAGGCATTTGAACAGTGAGAAGGGTTGGATAAAATGTAACCTCAAGGAAGTTTTGGGGGTGGCCTGCAATTCAACCTAAACCGTGAAGATCATACCAATATCCTGTGTTTTCAGTTAAACCCAATGAAAGTGCCCAAGAAAAACACTCCCAAGGAAACTCCACTCATTCACCCATCCAGGAAGGGAAAGGCAATGCCCATGAAAACATTCCACTGAAATTAAAGCCCTACTGCCAGGCAGCCTCTCCCACAAGTCCTAACCCTCCCTTCTTCCTCCTCCTCCGGCCTCTAGTGCCCGGCAGGTAAGATATGATTGGATCTGTAGCAGGATGTGAGCTTGAAGTGGTTCAGTTGCTGCCATTGGTTCAACTCCAGTGACAATCCCATCTCTCTTAAAAACCCTCTCTCTGAAAACACACACACACACACGCACACACACACACGCAGAAAAACAAAAAAACTTCACAGGTCCTCATCACCTAGAAAATTAAGCACAGACTCTTCAACCTCCATTTCAAAGCCCTCTACAATCTAAAGACAACCCATTTTCCAGCTGTGTCTCCCATTGTATTCTTTACACGCCCTTTCTCACAACCTAGTTGGAATTCTTGCTCAATGTACTTTATATTATTCTCTCTAGGTGCTACCTCAGGTTCCATCTACTCCCTACTTATCAAATTTCTACCGATAAATTTCATCTCTTCCATGAAGCTTATCCTCCTTCCTCCCTCGCTTCCTGTTTTTCAAGTTCTTTATTTATTTATTTTTTTAACGTTTATTTATTTTTGGGACAGAGAGAGACAGAGCATGAACAGGGGAGGGGCAGAGAGAGAGGAGGAGACACAGAATCTGACACAGTCTCCAGGCTCTGAGCCATCAGCACAGAGCCCGACGCGGGGCTCGAGCTCATGGACCTCAAGATCATGACCTGAGCCGAAGCTGGACGCTTAACTGACTGAGCCACCCAGGCGCCCCATCAAGTTCTTTAAATACTTCTCTTCCAAGATACTTTGTACTGTACTTCTAAATAAAGGTGTAATTACCGAGTATCTCTCTCTGAATCCTCTCTCATAAGGAGCTGATGGCGAGTGTGGTTTAAAGAAGTTTAGACCCTCGTCTGTATGTACCCCTACTAGGCTAGTTCTGGCCAATTTAGAAACGCAAAGAAGCTTGAATAGCCAAAACGCTTTTGAAAAAGAACAAAGTTGGAGATGTATACACCATCTTATTTCAACATCTATCTAAAAGCCACAGTAATCAAGACAGCATAATATTGGTATATCAATGAGCAAACTGTCCAATGGAACAGTACAGAGAATCAAGAAGTGGACCCCGCATACATTCAATCGATTTTGACAGAGAGGCAGAAACAATTGGATACACAATGCAAAAAAAAAAAAAAAAAAAAAAGAACTTCAATCTATACCTTACAACATATTCAAGACATAACCTGTGATAGATCTTAGGCCTAAATATAGAACCAAAAACTACAAAATTTCTTAAAGAAACAGAGGAAAGGAGTGCCTGTGTGGCTCAGTCAGTTAAGCGTCTGACTCTAGGTTTCTGCTCAGGTCATGATCTCACAGCTTTGTGGATTCGAGCCCCACATTGGGCTCTGTGCTGGCAGCTCGAAGCCTACCTGGGATTCTCTGTCTCCCTTTCCCTCTCTCTCTACCCTTCCCCCACTCATGCTGTCTCTATCTCTCTCAAAATAAATAAAACTTAAAAAAAAAGAAAAAGAAACATAGGAGAAAATCCTGTGACCCAAGGTTCTGCCAATATTTCTTAGACACAACACCAAAAGCGCAGAGCTTTACAAAAAATTAGTAAATTATATTTTACCAAAATTAAGAACTTATCTTCAAAAGACACTCCTTTGAGAAAAAAAGAAAACCCAATGTGGAGAAAATATTTGCAGATCCCAGATCCGATAAAAGAATTGTATCCAAATTATATTTAAGAACTTTTAAAACTCAATAATAGGAAAACAAACAAGCCAATTACAAAATGGGCAAAAGATTTAAACAGACACTGCATCCAAGAAGAACACAGATGGCAAAAACACACAAAAAGATACGTGTCGTCTGTCCTTAGAGAAATGCAAATTAAAATCACAATGAGATAGGATGTACTCATGAGGCACGTAAGAAACGTAGTCTAAAACAAACAAACAAAAACCCTAACTGGCCATGATGTGGACCAACCAGAACTGTCACACATCACTGGTGGGAACGTAAGACAGCAAGCCATTTTGGAAAAGTTAAACATAAGCCTAACATAGGATCAAGCCAGTCCACTCCCAGGCATTTACCCAAAGACTTTTTTTTTTTTTAATTTTTTTTAACGTTTATTTATTTTTGAGACAGAGAGAGATAGAGCATGAACAGGGGAGGGGCAGAGAGAGAGGGAGACACAGAATCGGAAACAGGCTCCAGGCTCTGAGCTGTCAGCACAGAGCCTGACACGGGGCTCGAACTCATGAACCGCAAGATCATGACCTGAGCCGAAGTCGGACGCATAACCGACCGTGCCACCCAGGCGCCCCAACCCAAAGACTTTTAAGTAAGCATTCAAGGCAGCTTCATTTGGGATCGAGCACAACTGCAAACAATAAAAATGTCTATCAATATGTGAACGGATAAACACATTGCAGTATATCCATACAATAGACTGCTACTTAGCAATAAAATGGAATAAATTATTGATATATACAACAACAGGGGTGCACTTCAAAATAATGACGCTGAGTGAAAGAAGTCAGAACACAGAGAGTGAGTCCTTTATGATTGTCCTCCTATGACCTTCTACACGATGCAAACTAATCTGCAGTGACGTAAGGCGAATCATCAGCTGCCTAGAGACGGGGGCGAGGGGTAGATAGGGCGCCAAGGGCTGAGCAGAATCGCAAAGGGAGATGAGGAAACTTTGGCAGGTGATGGATATATTCACTCTCGTGATTGCGGTGATGGTTTCATGGGTGCATGCATATGGCAAAACACCAAACTACACATTTTAAATTTATGCAGTTTGTTTTATGGCACGTATGCCTCAATAAAGCTGCATTTTCAAAAACGGACATTGTCATCTAGGAGCCTGGAATCATGGTCTCACTGAAGAGATGTCATTCAAACAAGAGCAGGGATTTAGTTTGTTTATTTCGCTTCAACATTGTCTAGACCAGCATTATCCACAGTCACTCAACACCTGGCCTAACAGACTGCCCGCATATTGCTGTCCCTACTAAGTGCTGACACCTGCTGTTTGATCATCTGGGTGGGAAGAGGGTAAATATCTGAGTCTGAAATCTTGACCTAACACCAGTTACTTCTGAACCACAGGGCCCTCTAGGATAGGACCAAGGGGGCTTCAAACTAGAAAGGCCCTTCAAACCCCTTTGGGGTTTTCTGGCCACCACTCCCCTGCAGCAGAGGAATCCCCTCCACTTTGGAGTAACCACCATCTAGTCTCTGCCAATGTCTTCTGGGATGGGAAACTTCCACTGTTCACTGCCTAGAAAGCAACTGGTTACATTCCAAGGGGAAGGAACCAGAGTAGGACAAGAGAGACTGAAAGAGCCATCCCTGAAACCCGCCATGAACCACATCGTCTTTGAATGTTGTTTTTTACATTTTTTTAATGTTTACTTATTTTTGAGAGAGAGAGAAGGAGAGGGAGAGAGAGAGAGAGAGAGAGAGATGGAGCCCGAGTGGGGGAGGGGCAGAGAGCGAGGGAGACAATCTGAAGCAGGCTCCGGGCTCTGAGCTGTCAGCGCAGAGCGCCATGTGGGGTTCACACCCACAGACCTCGAGATGGTGACCTGAGCCCAAGTGAGACCCTTAACTGACTGAGCCACACAGGTGCCCAGAGAAATCTTAAATTTAGGAAGAAATCAATGTTTCCAGTAGACAAATGCATTTTCTTCGGCCTACAATGGAAGACAAATGGGAAGGAGAGATGGGCAGATTTGTTAAATAAAAGTTGAGTTATCAACAAATTCTTAAAAATAAAAAAAATAATAATAATAATTTTCATTTCTGACTCAATGGACTGTTTCTTTCTTTCTTTTTTAAGATTTTTAAGTAATCTCTACACCCCACGTGGGGCTCAAACTCATGACCCTGAGATCAAGAGTCGCACACTCTACCACCTGAGCCAGCCAGGCATCCCTCAATGGGCTATTTCTTTTTGGTTGGAGTGGTTTTTATGACAGTTAGCTCTAACTTTGAGCCCATCTCTTAACGTTTCATTACCTTTGCTTCCCCATTTTGTGCATTTAGAATCAAGAGTCTGGACCTTCCTTCCTCCTGATCAGTAATAAGGCTCGTAAGATCTTTGGGTTCTGGAGACAGAAAAAAGCCCCGTGTAGAAGGACCAGGACTGCCTCATTTCTATTTCTCCTTGACACCTTTTCATGCTTGGTGATTTCGGCTACTTCTCTGGAGGGAATAATCTCTTAAGCTCTCCATCTAATCTGTGCTCAGACAGGAGTTTAAACTCTCTCCCATTCGAAGTTTATCAGACAGATCTACAGAGACTTTTCCGGGAGGATGTTTACAAAGGACTTTTAGTGTTGCCAAGAAAAGAAAGAAGGGAAAAGATAGGGTTTCTGAAGGGCAGTTTCAGAGGCTGGGAGATTTAAACATAAAAGAACCTTTCTTTCCTTTACTAACAGGTTGTCCAAAGGCTGGTGGTGGGCAAAACAGTTTGCAACAGGGGCAAATGGCTTCCCTGTAGGAGAGTGTCCCTTGTAATCACTGAGACCAGCGGAGTTCGCTCTTAGAGACTTGCTCTCTTCTATTGCAGAGTTGGAATTGTTCCAGATATGAAAGCCTATAGTTCTACTTGCCCCCCTTCCTCTGCCTCCTTTATAATCACTTCACTTCTCCAGGAGGTCTTCTTAAAAGGTGATGTCTTGCTTAGTGACAGCGTCATATCTACGTGACTGTGTAGCACTAACCACATTAAGGATAAATTCCTCTCCTCTGGGGAAGGGGAAATTCTAGAGCATGCTAATTGCCCCATTTAATAAATCATGCGACACAGGCACAGAGCATTTGAGTATGTCTTCAGTAAATCAGAGTTACTTAGAGATTGTGTACCTGTTCAGGTATTTGCAACTTTGCAAGTTCCCATTGTAGAAATCTGAATGCATTTGGCTTAAGTTTAGATTCGTATGTGAGAAAATTTTTCCTGGATTCCAGCATTCACTAATACGTAGTTAGGTGTGGAGCGCAACTTCCTTTAATGTGTCACTTGAGAGGCCCTATTTTTATTATTTCCAGAAAAACAAACACTTCTGCCGCCAATCTTGGGAAACAGTTTTCCTCTCTGATAAGAAGGACTTCATTTTATCCTGGTGAAACCTAGGTTTTCATCATTATAATCAAGCAGGAGTGAATTGGGCACAATTGGAGTTCATTTTAATGAACCAGCTCCATTTTTTGAATTGTTAATCTCCATTCCTTTCATTTTCAGTCAAGACTAACACGAAATGGATTTCAACAGTGAGCTTCCCCGCCCCTTTTGATGAGCTATTACACGTCCAGTGTCTATAGTAGAGAAGGAAATGAATTTATTCCATTTGTTGTGAAGCTGAAGTGTTCAGTTGTAGGGGGAAAAAAAATCCTTCTTATTCATGGCAACATCTTTGGGTGGTGAAAAAGAAAGTCTAAGAGAGAAGTGCTAGAGGGCATCTAGTGCAAAGTGAGCCCAGGGAGAGCTGTGTGTCTGGACGGAGGGGAAGACGGTTGGCATTCATTCTTTATTTATTTTTTTTTTAATTTTTTTTTAACATTTATTTATTTTTGAGACAGAGAGAGAGAGAGAGAGCGCATGAACAGGGGAGAGTCAGAGAAAGAGGGAGACACAGAATCTGAAACAGGCTCCAGGTTCTGAGCTGTCAGCACAGAGCCTGACGTGGGGCTCGAACCCACAGACCGCGAGATCATGACCTGAGCCGAAGTCGGACACTTAACCGACTGAGCCACCCAGGCGCCCCAAGACGGTTGGCATTCAGCAGGACATTTCCACACAACCTCGATAAACAGGGAAATCAGAATATTAGGTACAAATCTCTGGCCCTCGAGTCACGTAACATATCAACACGAAGAAAAGTTAGGAACCAAATTTTACCTTTTTTTCTGGAGCTGCTGTTAGCACAACACACACACACACACACACACACACACACACACACATACATTTTCTACAGTCTTTATTTTTTGAGCAGCTTTAGGATCACAGTATTTTTTTTTGTTTGTTTGTTTGTTTTAAGGAGAAAAAACCTAAGTCTCAACTCATTGCCAAGAAAGACCTCCAAGGACAAAGAGTAGAAATGAGATTATTGAGAATTAAGCAAAAACCCTAGAACAGACTATATCCGTCCAAGTTACGTCGACCCACCACTGGGTGGTGATGTGATTGAAACCTTCTTCTCAGGTACACTGCCCCAGAATATCTCCCCCATTCTCCCCTGGTCACCGGTATCAACAGACTTGGAAGTGGGTGTGTGTGTGTGTGTGTGTGTGTGTGTTTGTGTGGCTTTTGAATCAATAGAACGTTGTCCTGATTGAATGTGATCTGTAGCCATCATGACAGAGGGGATTTTTCTTCCCTTTCAATCAACAGCTTTCCATCTAGAGGACACAAAAGTGGCCTAGAAAGAGGTCACCACGGGGCACGCGGCCTGCACGATGGTCCTGAGCTCGTTTTATGACACCAGAAGATAAGCATAGTCAGCCCAAGGGAATGAAATGGAAGTGTCCCAATCAAATTTTAATCAGGCACGTAAGTCCACTCCACAGTCACACAGAAAATCCAAAGTCTGTCGCCCATTGTAAACAATCAACGCCTCTGAGCTACAAGTTTCATAGGATTTTTGCCTACCAAGGTGCTACTTTTTTTTAAATTTTATTTTTAAGTGATCTCTATGCCCAACGTGGGGCTTGAACTCACAGCCCTGGGATCAAGAGTCGCACGCTTCCCTGACTGAGCCTGCCAGGAGCTCCATTGTGCCACTTCTATTAAAGAATTCACAATTTCTCATTTTTCATGAATCAAAGCTACTAACAATAACAACTTTAAAAAAAATTTTTTTAACATTTATTTATTATTGACAGAGAGAGACAGAGCACAAGCAGGGGAGGGGCAGAGAGAGGGGGAGAGACAGAATCCAAAGCAGGCTCCAGGCTCTGAGCTGTCAGCACAGAGCTGGACGTGGGGCTCAAACTCATAAACTGCGAGATCATGACCTGAGCGGAAGTCGGACGCTTAACCGACTGAGCCACCCAGGAGCCCCATAACAGCTAACTTTGATGGAGGACTTACCATGGACCAACTGCAACAACCCTGTGATGTGGGTATCATTACTATCCTTATTTTACAGACGAGGACATAGGGGTTCAGAGAGATCAGGTAGCTCCAGCAAAGTCATTCTGCTAGGAAGTGGATGAGCACAGGCTTGACCCAGGATCTGTCTTCTGTCAAATTTCAGGTGATTCATCACAATATCATTTGGTCCAGCAGAGCTTCTGGTTTGCATGAGGTAGTCCCTGGTGTAACCACATAGCTACAAAACAAAAGAGGGGTGGGTGTCTCCATGAGACTGCAAGCCAGATCTGGGCAAATGCAGAATTCCCATTAAAGCTCTTTGAAATATTGAAAATTGTTCACAGACTTCCTCTCATCTTCCACATCGTTAACACCTTTCAGTATCCCTACAAACCTGCAAGCTCAGAGATAGGGAATCACTTGCTAAGTCCCATCCCTCATCTAAGAGACAGTCTGACTTTCAGCGGGGCTGTGCAATGCATATACGTGTAAGGCTCCCAGCCCCCCTCCACCAAGGGAGACCCCGGGAAGGGAGAAATAGTACATGGGCTTAAACAAGATATTCTCATTATTTTCCTTTGCAAAATTGCTTCCTGGCATCCTATCCCTCACTGCCCAAGAAGCAGAGCCTTCAGCCTTAACCAAAAAAATGGTGGAAAGGTTCTATGTATTTAAAAATAATTTTTTTAATCTTTATTTTTGAGAGACAGAGAGACAGAGCACGAGCAGGGGAGGGGCAGAGAGAGAGGGAGACACAGAATCCGAAACAGGCTCCAGGCTCTGAGCTGTCAGCACAGAGCCCGACGCGGGGCTCGAACTCACGGACTGTGAGATCATGACCTGAGCTGAAGTCGGACACTCAACCGACTGAGCCACCCAGGCGCCCCGTATTTATTTTTTTTAAATAAGTCCTTCAGCCGTATGATATTGTGACCTCGTGTCTCTAAGATGTTGGAGATACCACATGTTGACTGCTTCTGGACATTTTGAAACAATCTGAGATCTAAACCTACAGGCCAAGGAATACAAAGAGAGACCCGGGCCATCAATCATGCACAGACACCCCAAAGTGTGCTTCCTCCTACTTCAGAGGTGGGAGTGGAGCTGGGGCAGAAGAATGTGAACCTTCAAATAGATCTTACTGGGTCCTAAAACAGGAATTAATATCGAAAGATCTTTCAGACAAGCCACATCAATGTGGAAAATAATACGAACCCGGCTTCTCCTTCAGGTGAAGCCGCCTCGGAGCTCATGTTTCTGTTGACTGTTAGCTGCTGGGAGCCCGGCCGGAAACTATTCATCCCTGTGTCCCCGCAGCGCCTAATATACAACTTGGCACACTGGAGTATTATGGAAATATTGGCTTTATTACTAAAAATAAAGTCTAGAACCTCCAGGGCAGACACTGGAAGGAGACTGGCCAGGGGAAGGATGGGGGTCTGGGGTAGGCAGCTCCAGGGACCCTCCTACCGTATTTAGGATTCGCCTTTGCTTTAGAGGGTTTTATGTCCATTACTCCTACTTCCACGGTGGTCTCAGGGAAGGGCTGGACTTCCCCTAACACGTTGGCTCCAACCATCTTTCCAGGTGAGGTCTGGAGCCTGCCCAAGGGAGGCTAGAGCCTTCAAAAAAGACTCTGCCAAGGGAATAGGAAACCACAGGAGGGAGGTAACTGAGAGATCCAGTGAGATTTGAGAGCCTGGCTTTAAAACACGGCTTCACACATCAGCAGCCTGCAGTTCACTGTGGGCCCCTCGCCCTGCCTCTGTGCGGCTGAGAATACATTTCACCACGTCCCACGATAAGGCTGCCTGAAGCCTTCAGAATTCTCCACGTCCACTGCCCAAAGGCCTTCCACCCAAGTGAAGTTAGAAATATCTGTATTTCTGTATTGTATAAAAATATCTGTATTTTTATAATATAGTTAGAAAAATTCTAAACCAGGGGCGCCTGGGTGGCTCAGTCGGTTAAGCATCTGACTTCGGCCTGGGTCATGATCTCAGCTGCAGGTGAGTTCAAGTTCAAGTTAAGCTGCAGGTGGTGGGCTCTGTGCTGGCAGCTCAGAGCCTGGAGCCTGCTTCCGATTCTGTCTCTCCCCCTCTCTCTGCCCCTCCCCCATTCATGCTCTCTCTCTCTCTCTCTCTCTCTCTCTCTCTCGCTCTCTCTCTCAAAAATGAATAAACATTAAAAGATTGTTGTAACCAAAACAAGAAATAATATACATGCTATTGAAAGAATTACACTACTTAAACACATCACCAACCACTAAGAGAAAGTTAGGGTCAACCTCAGAACAAAAAGTTTGCTATCGCCGTGTACTTGAGGAGTGTCCCCTGACGGCAGGGCCACCCTCAGAAAAAAAGCTCCTATTTGCAGCCAGGAAATGATGCAACAAAATACATTAGAGATGTTTAGCAGACGCCAAGGCTGGTAAGCCAGCAACTGTCACCTGTATTCTCTCATCTCAAAATTTTGCATTAGTCAAAACGGGCAACCTCTTGTTGAGTTTTCAATAAATGTCATAAATGTGACCATACAAAATAAATTTATGCCGGCCAGGTACAGCTTTTCTGTGTTTTATATACTGTGTTCTTCGGTACATTTCATCTGGTAAAAGGACTTCTGTGTCTCTGAAAGTTTGAAAGCCCCTCCCTAGATCATTAAAGGGAGGTAGAGCCTTTTCTCCAGTTCCCCAGGACCCCATTTGTATTCTCTGTTCCCCAGGACCCCGAGACCTCCCCACAGACTTGTCCTTATTCCTGCAGGACTAAATAGGAAAACCAGGTCTCAAGTCGATGCACCCAGAAAGCATGTGAGCTGAGGTTTTTGGGAGGAGGCTCTTGGCTACACCCTGGGATGAACTGAGGGAGGGGCACTCATCAGAAATGCGGTAAGGGATCATTTTCTTACACACGACAGCCCAGTGATGCTGAGATGACTATACAACAGCCTTGCACATGAGCGCCAAAGGGTCCTTCGGAGGGACCTAGACCCGCCCCACATTTACTTATGAGGAAACTGAGGCCCAGAGAGGGAAGTGACTTACCCAAGGTCACACCATGCTTGCTCCCCTCATTCTGTGTCCCTTCTTCCTTCCACCGTGGCCCTCCTTCTCACTTACAGGGATGATCAGTTTCTGAGGTGAGAGGGTTAACCTTCGTTCTGAAAAGACGTTAGTCGTGATTTATATTTTTTAATGTGGTTAATGGTAGAAATAAAATGATAATGAGAGAGCAACACACGCTTTCAAAGTGACTGTTCGCCAAAGCGAACATTAAGCCTGATTTGATCACACCCATTAGAGATTTCAGCCGAACATTACAGGGATGTTTCTGGTGATTCTGTCTGATGGATGTGACAGGGTCAGCTGCTAGGGATAAAGAACCATCACTGAAATGCCCAGCTAGACAAGATTTTTATCAATTATAGGTACAAGAGAATTTGAAATGTTATGTGTAAATCAAACTATTTTTAAAATGAAGCAGTTATTTTTAAAAATTCACTTGTATAATATAAGCAGTTTTACCTTTATTGGCCTTTTTCATAAGTAAAAAGATATTTGGGGAGGATAGATTCTATTTATTGTTTCAGATGTTGGATTTTATAATGTGAGACACCTATATGGAGAGCTTTAAGTCTAGAAGTTACCTTAGAGGCTGTAAGGTTCAACCTCTTCATTTTCCAAATGAGGCAGCTGTGGTCCAGAGAGGGGAAGTGACTGTCTCAAGGTCACATAGCAATCGCCATCAGAGCCAGAACTATGAAAACGCCTCCAGATCCAGGTCAAGGCATGTGATTTGATTAAAAGCCCTCAGAGCTCTCTGCCCTGTGAGTTGCAGACACAAGATTACAGTAATGAAAATACAAAGGAGCACAGTCTATTTCCTTTATAAGTCCTTTATTTTGCCTTTAAAAATATAATATTGTTACTTACTCAATTTCAAAAAAAATTTTAAATAATATACAATAAGACAATTGCTTATTAAAACAGATTAAAATGAAAGAGAGAAAGAGAGAAAGAGAGAGAAAGAAAGAAAGAAAGAAAGAAAGAAAGAAGGGAAGGAGGGAGGGAAGGAGGGAGGAAAAAAGAAAAGAAGGGAGGAAGTCAGGCAGACAAGCAGAAATAAGAATGCCTGTGGGGGCGCCTGGGTGGCTCAGTGGGTTAAGCATCCGACTCTTGATTTCAGCTCAGGTCATGATCTCATGGTTCTTGAGTTTGAGCCCCGCATCAGGCTCCATGATGATGGTGAGGAGCCTGGTTAGGATTCTCTCTCCTCCCTCTATCTCTGCCCCTGTACTGCTCTCTCTCTCTCTCAAAATAAATGAATAAATAAACCACAACAAAAAAGAATGTGTGTATGATTCATACGCACGTGTTCTCTGTGTGAGGGGGAGGGGTGATCGAGGAATACGTATTGTGACTGAAATCAAAGCCTCCAGTAAGATATTTAGATCTGTGTTTCCTACTAATAAAATTTTTATTTGTTTACTTATTTCCAAAAATCCTTCAACAGAGGCATAACTACAGATTCTCCCCTTCTTGCCTTTAATCCTGTCCCTTCTTCCTACGGAGCAACACTGTAGCACTCCGGGACCGCAAGACTCCTTAGCCACCACCATGCCCACCCCTTCCACTGACGAGGACAACCGGGACCCCAGAGAGGGAATAAATTGTCACAGGAATGGCAGAGGATGCTGGAGACACCCTGGACGCTTCATGTCTGAGTTTCAGCCATGTTAATGATTAAAAAAGAAATTTTTTTTTTAATTTGTTTTTACAAATACCCCAGTGGCATAGCAACGGACGTCATCCCTGAATTGCTTTCGCCACCTCCCTGAGAACCTTGAGCCTGATGGTCGCAGAGCTTTTGTTTCCATGGTATTTTATTAGGCATAGTAGCTTTTCATGCTTGGCATGCCCCATGGTACCCAGCTTATCCCTGGGAGGCAAAGGGCAGAACGGGAAACTGGGCTTCAGAGAGTCAGATGGGGCCAAGGTCACAGGGCCAGGCAGTGCTGCTGGTAGATCAGCTTCTGACTGTGAATCAGGCTCCTGAAGGCAAGTGCACTTTCCTCTCTGTGTTGTGCCCCCAACCCCCTTCCCCACCGAGAGGTAGCAGACAGTGCCATCTCCTATAAGCTTTAAACATCTAACATAGGGGATTTAAGTGAAATGGTTGTTTTAAAGGGATATGTATACGTATATATATATCAAGGTAAAAGATTCAAAGGCTTCATGTTTGAAGTTTAGCAGAACACTGATGGCTACCTCAACAGATGACCTACAAACTTCACAGTCACCCAGGGGCTCCCGGGAGTTAGGTTAACACTGTTATGATTCAGGGGAATTACGAGAAACTTCAAAATGGGATTCATGGGCTCTGGATGAGGCAAGAACTAAGAGAGACAGATGTAGGAAGAAGTCAAGCAATTGTCAAGCACGGGCTGGGGAAGGTTACCTCTGTGGTCAGGATCCCACCTCTGAGCCTGAGGCTTATCGTTTAAAATAATAATAAATAATCTGGAGTCATCTTGGTTCAATTTGAGTATGAAAAGCCAGTGTCCACAGGCAGCTGCCGGGCTAGGCGTTCACCCTGCTGGGGCATTCGTGGAGACCTTGTCGAGACAAGAATAACTCGAAGCAGAGACATCCCAGCTGGGGCATCGCCCCCACCTACCCCCCTCCATCTGAATTTGCAGTCCTGGCGGTTAGAAAAAGTGTCTCCATCTTGTAAACACAGCAAATTTGATCTGGAAGTCATTGAGAAAACATAAACACGGAGCCTCATGCGGTCATGTTTACGCTGCTCCAGCCCCGGTGAAAGATGAGCCGCTTATGGAAGGATCGGGTTTTTTTCAAAGGCGCTTTTTTTTTTTTAAATTTTTTTTTATTTTTTACAAATGAAAATCCCAAGAAGTACACATTCCTGGGAAGACCAGAGTCCCGACGGAGAGACCACAAATGCGCGAACAAGTGTTGCTTACGCAGGTAACGGATATGATGTCACACTTACTTGGGTTGTCTCCTGAAATTGCAGAAGTTGCTTTTCCCAAAAGTCAATTGCTTTTGAAGCGGAAATTCACAGTACTGGAACAGCTTCTAAACTATATCCTCAGTTAAGAATATGGTTTCGTGACTATTTCATGCTTCTCAAACCCATTCCAACTTTGCAGGAACACAGACCAGGAATTTAGCCCGGCTCCCTTCATTTAATGAGTACATAAATGGAGGCACAGATTGGAAGTGACTTACTTAAGGTCGCAGAGCTTGTTAGTGCCAGAAGTAAACACAGGACAATGATTTCCTGATAATGATTTCCTGATGTTTACTGGTTCTTTCAGAACGTGTCGCTTCCAGATGCTGCCATGTACCTAACATTCTTGTCCGAGGGCAGTTCTGATATTGTGTTCTAAAGGGAGCAGGTAGTGGGTATTATTCCATGACCGTGGCATGAAAGAAATGCCACATGATTGTTCTACAAATAAATTCATTACGATTAGGAGAAGCCATTTCAAAGGGTTGGTAGAGAAATGCACCAAGTCAGTCATGAGTGAATGGGGCTCATCCCGGAAGTAGCAACAGCACCACCCTCCCCGGGAGACATGGAGGGGCCCCAGATGCCCAAATGGAGCAGCCGTAAGAGCCTCTGGTTGTTGATGTCCTTGCACTTCAGAGTCTACACAGGTCGACATCTCTCCTGCTCCTGGGCCTCGGCCTCTGCAGAAGACGTGGGCTCCTGGGCTCATTGAGGCTCCGCCTCCACTCCGGGGCCCGGGGAAGGAAGACAGTAAAGGCCTGGAAGCCAAGCCACCTCTCTGCTAAGTTGAGAGGACCTCTCCAGCCACTTCCCCCCACCCCAAATCCCAATTCTCTTTCTTCTGTTCTTGCTCCCCAGCCTCTCAGGCTGCTTCCGTCCCAGGTTAACACCATCTACTCCGAAGTCAGGCCAGAAAAGCAGAGAGAATTCTCTTTTTCAACCCTATGCCCAAGGAATCCTGAAACAAGGAAAACCAAAAGACCTCTCTACCTAGAACGAGAGAGGGAAAGATACAATCAGAGCAAATTCCAGACAGATATCTCAGTAAATTTTCCTGCCAGTGATATATGCCAACTTTTCCATGCAGAATTCAGAGCCCTTTATAATGGAGCCACGATGCACTTGTACAACACAAGCCCGTCTACAGGGCACTGGCAGACCCACTGGTTCACGTGACCGTCAAATACTAAGGTAGGTCTCGCTGTCCCATTTTACAGATGAGGAGACTCATCTGTAGAAAATGATATTTGCAGTTCTTTTGTTCTGGTCTTGAGAAGAGGGTGGCAAGCCATGCATGATGTCAAATACCCTCTGAACTTGGGCCAAACTCTCAGTAAGCCAGCATTTGTTAATACGGCTCCATGATAAATTTCCTCCTCAGGTTTTAAACAGCTGGATGAACTTGGGTGAAACAAACAAACGCGACTTTTGACATTCTTCTGTCCTGAGCTCCATTGTTTTTGTTCACTCAACTTCAAGGTTAGGGGAAAAAAAAAAAAAAAAAGACCAAAGATCATAAACAATCCCCCTACTTTTGTTCCTCCTCGGCGTTTGAAGGTTTTGGAAAGAAATTCACTGAATGATGAAAAGAATTGTGTAAATTCCCTAGGGTTAGTCTAGGTCTCTGTGCCCTGGTGCCAAGACTCGTGAGACTGTGTCCTCAATCTCTATTTGTGTCCACACCCCGGCCTGATCTGCACCTTCAACGGGGTTGGGGCATTGACTGGTGTCAACTTCGTCATCTCCCTGGAGACACAGACTACAAACCTGAAAGAGCTTCCTCAGTCATTGCTATGGTCTGAACGTGTCCCCCAAAAATGCCTATGTCGAAGCCCTAACCCCCAACGTCAGGATATCAGGCGGTGGGGCCTTTGGGAGTGCGGAGATTGTAAGGGTGCAGCCTTCACGAATGGGATTCGTGCTCTTATAAAATGGACTCCCGAGAGCTCCCTCACCCCTTCTGCCATGTGAGGACACAGTGGCCTGCTATAAACCAGGAAGTAAGCCCTTATCAGACACCCCATCTTGGACTTCCAGTCCCCGGAACCGTAAGGAAGAAATTTCTATTGTTTACAAGCCATCCAGTCTGTGGTATTTTGTTATAGCAACCAAACTAAGCCAGTCATTCAGTGCCTCTGGTTACCCAGCAAGCATTTACTGAGCGAGCGCTCTGTGCCGGGCATTGTTTTGGCTGTGGGGACTTAGTCACAAACAGATCAAAGCCCCTGCCCTCATGGAGCTCCTGTTCTGGCAGAGGGAGAGCAGACCAGATGGCAAATAGAAAAAAATAAATATTATCCCAGGTGATGGTAGCGATAGGAAGAAAATGCAGTTGATCCTTGAATAACTCGGGGGTTAGGAGCACAGTCAAAAGTCTGCATATCTGACTCCCCCAAAACATAACTACTAATGGCCTTAGTACTTTGGCTGACTCAAAGCCAACTGTAGACAGCATAGTTGATTAACCCACATTTGGTGTGTTACATGTATTATATACCGCCTCCTTACAATAAAGTAAACTAGAGGAAAGAACGTGTTAAGGAAATCATAAGGAAGAGAAAGTATTTTCAGTACTGCACTGTATTTATTTTTTTAAAAATCTGTGGGGGCGCCTGGCTGGCTCAGTTGGTTGAGCATCCCACTTTGGCTCAGGCCATGATGTCGCAGTTTGTGAGCTCGAGCCCTGCATTGGGCTCTCTGCTGTCAGCACACAGCCCGCTTTGGGTCGTCTGTCCCCTTCTCTCTGCCCCTCCCCCCCACTCTCTCTCTCAAAATAAATAAACAAACCTTTAAAAAATATGCGCGGAAGTGGACCCACACAGTTCAAACCTGTGGTGTTCAAGAGTCATCTGTACAGCAGAGTATAGGGGATCTTCTACAGAATGGTGTCATCCAGAGTGCCTCGGGACACTTATTGTAGGGACTCAGAACCCCTTTTACTGCTGTCTGATTTGACTTACTAGGTCTGTGAACAGCAGAAAC
Source organism: Herpailurus yagouaroundi (assembly GCF_014898765.1). Lineage (NCBI taxonomy): Eukaryota > Metazoa > Chordata > Mammalia > Carnivora > Felidae > Herpailurus > Herpailurus yagouaroundi. The sequence continues at coordinate 75,109,821 of NW_024412403.1, read as the reverse complement.
ATGAAATAATCAGCACGGATGTCCCCTGAAAGCTGTGAAAGGCTGTGCCCATTCACGAAAGCCCCACAACAGAGGCCACGATACCCAGTACGGTAGCCACGAAAAAGAACAAGATTAACTTCTACTTGTAATGAAATCGGAAGCTCTTCAGAATGCATCCTTAGGTGAAACAAGCAAGTTGCAGAATGACACGCAGGAGATGATCCCATTTAAGGAAGAAACCTACTAGCTGGTATATTCCAAGTGTACCAGTGCATGCATGTCGATTCTGGAAGGATACACCCCAACTATTGACAGAGGTGTCATCTGAGAGCGGGTCACGGAGGGTACGATCGTGGTTAGGGGAGGGGTAAAAGAAGAGTGGAGCTTGTGCTTTTAACTCTAAATTTATGTTTTGTTTGACCTTTTTAAAATTAAAAAATAATCCAGATATTGTGTAGATTTCAAGAAGTTAACAGGGGTGCCTGGGTGGCTCAGTCAGTTGAGCATCCTACGTTGGCTCAGGTCACGATCTCACAGTTCGTGAGTTCGAGCCCCACATGAGGCTCATTGCTGTCAGTGCACAGCCCACTTTGGATCCTCTCTCCCTCTCTCTCTGCCCCTCCCCCACTCCCTCTCACAAAATAAATAAACAAATCTTTAAAAAATGTGTGCATAAGTAGACCCACACAGTTCAAACCTGTGTTGTTCAAGAGTCAACTTGATCCTCCTCAACTTGATCAACTTTGGATCCTCTGTCCCCCTCTCACTGCCCCTACATCCTTTGCTCTTTCTTTCTCTCTCTCTCTCAAAAATAAATAAACATTTTTTTTTAAAAGTTAACCAGAAAGCAATATTACCCGGGTAGGCCATGGCTGTCCTCTGACTAAAGTCTCAACTGTAGCATCCCTCTAGGATGTGACCTTGCTCAACTCACTAACATTTGCCCCAGGGCCACCATGTTCCGGTGTATAGGCTGTACACTGCACAACACAAAGGAGAATCATTCACACAGGGCCCTCGTGACTGTGGAACGTGGAACTCATCCTCTCCAGGAATTCTCTTCCCCACCTCCAACCCCAGGCCATCACACGTTCCATATTCACCAGGATATGAGATTTCCTTTTGTGCCCTTTATATGCTCAGGTCCCTTTCTTAGGAGAGTATCTCTTTACCCTCTCCATCCACAATCTCTTATTCTTTCAAGACCTAGTTCAAATATCTCTGTTCTTCAAAGGTCATTCTGACTCGCCAGCAGAATCTGTGCCTTTGTTTTGTCCCTAACGCTATGACCTCTCTTATCATATTGGTTTGTCATTTCCCCAGTAAACAGCCTGGGGACAAAAACTGAATATCATATTCATTCGGATTTCCTCAGAGTTGATTGCATGAACGATGGATGATGGAATGAAGAAAAAACAGTGACAACCCCAGGACGTTCGTTTTTAGATGGATCGTCCAACATTTTTCAAAGCGTTTCAATTCGTTTCAATTTCAGTTTGTTTTCTCCACCTGTTCTGCAAAGCATATCGCTTAAAAGGTTAATTCTGAATTTTAAAAAAAGGTTCAATGGGTGAATTTCAGGGAAATTCGTATTACAGGTAAAGAATTCCTTTATCTAGTCCTTCTCTGGGGCTTTCATATGCTGATAATCATTTTGAATCCCCAAGGAGGGAAAATAGAAAACCAGACTTATTTTGACCATGAATCTGCTTTTTCACAAATACCTGTGGGCTCAAGAGATCTATTGTTATGTTTCCTCTATATCTAGGTTCCAACGCCCTAACCAAGAAACAGGGGAGGTTGGTTGAAATAGTTGCTGTTTCGTGTGTTTAAGAAGCAACAGAAGGAAAAGACGGAGGGAAGGCTGAGGCAAAATACAAGAGGACCTTTAGTGTTAAGCTAATGGATGCTATTTGGTGGGCAGTGGGCAGACACCAGAAGACGTCAAATAGAGTCTTTGTATTTTGGAAAGTCACGCTGGAATCACTACAGAGAAAAGAATTGGTAGGGGCAAGGGTAGTTGAATCAAGTGAGGGGGCCATCGCCGTAGTTGAGGCTAGCAATAATGGCGGCCTCAGTCAAATGATGGCAGTGGAATTGAGAAACAGAGACACAGAGAGATAAAGAGGCAGAGACAGAGACAGAGAGACAGAGATAGAAAGATGTGGAAGTTAAAAAAAAGAGACAGACAGAGAAAGACCAGAGGAAGTTACACGTGGAAATAGCGGAACTTAGGACTTGGTCACAAATTAAGTTGTCCTGGGTGATGTGAGAGGAGCTCAGGCAAAGCTCAGACCGGGGTGCAAAACGGAAGCAGGTGTCAAAAAACTCAGGATAAATATTTTAACGCAGTATCTTTTTAAGTTTATTTACTTTTGTTTTTAGTAATCCCTACACCCACGTGGGGCTCGAACTCAACCAAGAGATTAAGAGTCACATGCTTCTCCGACCAAGCCAGTCAGGCGCCCATTAATGCAATATTTTTATTTTTTTTTCTTTTCTTTTTTTTTTTTTTATTTTTTTCAACGTTTTTTATTTATTTTTGGGACAGAGAGAGACAGAGCATGAACGGGGGAGGGGCAGAGAGAGAGGGAGACACAGAATCAGAAACAGGCTCCAGGCTCTGAGCCACCAGCCCAGAGCCTGACGCGGGGCTCGAACTCCCGGACCGCGAGATCGTGACCTGGCTGAAGTCGGACGCTCAACCGACTGCGCCACCCAGGCGCCCCTATTTTCTTATTTTTTAAGTGTATTTATTTATTTTGAGAGAGAGAGAGCAGGAAGGGGCAGAGGGAGAGAATCCCAAGCAGGCTCCCCACTGGCAGCACAGAGCCCAATGCGGGGCGCGAACCCACGAAGCCGTGAGATCGTGACCTGAGCCGAAACCAAAAGTTGGATGCTTAACGGACTGAGCCACCCAGGTGCCCCCACAATGTATTTAACAATAAATAGTAATGTAAAACATTCATGACATACAAAATATTAAATTTTTAAATAAAGACAGGATGCATTACTGATTTCTTCCTTCTGCTTCGTTGTGCAATGTGGCTCAGCAAGGCCCTGAATGTAGGGTGACCCCCAGCTTACAGACTTGTGGTGCTTAAAAAACACTAAGAGAAGGAACCGGTCTGGGGTAGAAGTTGGGGGGTGTTACTCTGGCTCTTCACAGGTGTGCTCGGCCCCCTCAAGCTGCAGCTGAGGTCTATCTGGTGTAGGACTAAAAAACAATCTCTGAGACTGGGGGGTGAGAGAGAGAGAGAGAGAGAAGAGAATTTTGGCTCAATGCTGCGACCACCAAATTCACTCTCTTTCAAAATGGACTGTAACCTTTACTTAGCTTCCCCACATCAAATGGAAAGTGCCAGGAGGGTGTTCCAGGAAAAAGCACATTGCTTAAGCAGTTCAAACTGGACCACACCGACTTGCCAGACTTCCACCCAGGTGCCCAAACCCGAGCTGTGACCACCATACTTACGCCCATTCACCAATTCCTTCATCTCCTCCCCCTCCTCCCTTTCCCCCCTTCCCTCCTCCCTCCCCTCCTCCTTATCCCTCCTCCCTCCCCTCCTCCTTATCCCTCCTCCCTCCCCTCCTCCTTATCCCTCCTCCCTCCCC
>NW_024412403.1:75024654-75105824 GCF_014898765.1 Herpailurus yagouaroundi | reverse complement strand
GCTAGCTCTGGGTGGGAAGGGCTGATGATGGTGAGTGGGGAGAAGGAGGGAGAGGAGAACCATAGCAACAGAGGATGAAGGGAAGAAACAAAAAAGGCTGAGAGGAAGAAAGGAGAAAAAGGGAAAAAAAGAAGGGGGTATAGAGAAGGTGAAGAAGAGAGGAAGCGGGTGCTAAGTAAGATCATTGGTTTTCTAAATTAGGAATAAACTATTTGACATAAACATCAAGGTTGAAAGCTGCCGCGGTGACCAACTGAAGAGAGATGGCACACTGATTAACACTATTTTTTTAGTAGGGAAAGAGGCCTCCATCCAGAGCACATGGCACCTGCCTGATCTCCCCAGGAGCACCCTGAGAAGAAGGTCGCTGGGGGCCCAGCTCTGACTCTGGCCCACAGAGGTGGGTCTGCACCCGGCCCCTTCGTTCTGCTTCTGCGGGTGCTCTGAAGGCCCAGGGAACAAACATACTCTAGGGATTAGTGGCTGAAGGGAATAACTGCTTTCTCCTCTTTAAAAGGAGAGAGAGTGGCGCCTGAGTGTCTCAGTTAAGTTGAGCATCAGAATTAAGCTCAGGTCATGATCTCATAGTTTCCTGAGTTTGAGCCCCACTTCGGGCTCACTGCTGTCAGCGCAGAGCCTGCTTTGAATCCTCTGTCCCCTTCTCTGTCTGCCCCTCCCCCTCCCCAAAATAAAAAAACATCTGGGGGCCTGGGGGGCTCAGTCGGTTAAGCATCTGACTTCAGCTCAGGTCATGAATTCACGATCCGTGAGTTCGAGCCCCGCGTCAGGCTCTGTGCTGACCGCTCAGAGCCTGGAGCCTGCTTCCAATTCTGTGTCTCCTTCTCTCTCTCTACCCCTCCCTTGCTCAGTCTCTCTCTCTCTCTCTCTCAAAAATAAATAAACATAAAAAAAAGGAAACAATAGAAAAAGTAAATAAATAAACATAAGAATACGAAAGAAAAGGAAAAGAAAGAAAGGAAAACAAAAGGAGAGCAAGAATGAGTGAGGGAGGGGCCACCCGTGGTGATGTTGTTGTTCCCAGTCTTGGACGCACACACCAGACAAGAGAAATGACCCAGAGGACACGAGGTGGAGCAAGTCCGGGTTCCTTCCAAGAGAGACTTTGGTGACGTGAATGTGATTGCCAGAGGAGGCAACTTTCCTGTAAATTCAAAGTATGCTGGCACTCCCTGTCACCATGGGGTCATTCCTGAGCCCTGGAGTCAGGATCACAGTTGTTGAGGGAAAAATCCCAGTGTCTGCCGAGCCAGGGTGATTTGGCAGGCCATGGCAACAGCCTCGGACTGAGTCAGGAGAGCCCTACCACTAAATCAGATGCACAGATCACGGCTGTCTTTCTGGAGCTCAGTTTTCACATCTATAAATAGGGGGCGATGGTTTAGCCCTCCTGTGGTTCCCAGATGTGTATCCAGGGATGACCCACGTCAGACCCGCCAAGGGGGTAGGGGCGTGAGTGAGGGGCAGAGGCTTCTTTCTACACACACTCTCTGGGCCGACCCCCAGACTCTGACTTCATCTGTCCAGAACTGCCAGGCTGGTGCTGATAACTAGCCATGCTGGGTAAAATTGCTGGGCTTAAATGACCTCGGACGTCCTTTCTGGCCCACGGACAGCCAGAGACAACCACGAGAAAAGCTTACTATAAATTACATCCAAGTTATTTGGGGATGGAACTTTCTTTCAAATGACGCGGAAAAGAAGGACAGGACGGCCTGCCGATTGAAAAATATTTCAAAAAATAATGCTTGTGATGGGATACGGAATCCACATAAATAAACAGAATTGACACGGCCCTTAAGAAAAAAATCTCCCCTCAACTTCAGCTCCTTAAATGTAAGCTACAGGGAGTGTAGGAGGGGCAGGGCGCGAGGGAAGTCTCTTTCTCCCCAACAATTACAGAGCGATTTGTTGCCGAGGTCACAGTGGCCCCTGTTTGGGCCCCTTACAGTTCGCTAAGCTCCACTAAGCTTAGGTATTAGGGAATCCTGCGTTGGAACATTTGTGTTGGGGGAAGGAGGAGGAAGGAGGAAGAGAGGAAGCTTCTTCTTCTTCTTTTTTTTTTTTTTTAATTTTTTAATGTTTATTTCTGAGACAGAGAGAGGCAGAGCACGAGCGGGGGAGGAGCAGAGAGAGAGAGGGAGACACAGAATCAGAAGCAGGCTCCAGGCTCTGAGCAGTCAGCACAGAGCCCGACGCGGGGCTCGAACTCACAAACCGCGAGATCATGACCTGAGCCGAAGCCGGAGGACGCTCAACCGACTGAGCCACCCAGGAGCCCCAGTCTTCTTTTTTTTTTTTTTTTTTTTTAAGCTCTGCCTGAGGCCACGTCTAAATCTTGGGGCACAGTTCTGTTTGTCTTCCTTTTCTACCCCCGTTGCTAATGTTCCAGGCATTCTCTGCCCCACTGCTCAGTGTTTGTCTATGGCCGCGAAGTAGAGAATAATGTCTGTCGTTGTTATTGGTGTGCCGATGGCGTGACCACCTCGTTCGCTGGATCCGGGACAAAGTAAGTCCCCCTTTGAGGCTAAAGCTGTATCCTCTAGGAGGAGGAAGGGAAGGGGATGCTTGTCTGCCTTTTGTCTGTGCCTGTGTGTTGTTTGGCAAAGAATCATTTAAAGTTGCAATTATTTCAATGAAAACGATAAACCCCCCTCCCCGCCCCCGCCCTTAGCACACGTCTCACGGCACAGGTGTGTGGTATAAGGCTGCCTTTTTTTTTCACCGTGAAATGCCCTGGAACCGAGGGATTCCTCAATAAACAACTTCATCCTGGATTTGCCATGTATGAAGCTGGATGTGAAGCTTCCAGATGTCTTCCCAAAGGCCCCGTGCCCTGAGGCACACTGACTGCTCCCAGACATCCCCCTGGACTGCAGACAGCCCAAGGCTGTCTCAGCAGCAGATTGCTATTATTTTGGTAATTTCATAAAATGCCACATCCGACGGGCACCTTTCATCCAGAGAGGCTGCTGAAGATGTTCAGAGGAGTCAGAATTACCGGCCCACCCCCTGTTACCCTCCGGAGTCATATTCGTGACTAATATTAATATTAGCCACAGAAAACATTTAACATCTGTACCACCTTACCACCCACAAGTTTTACCTTGAAGGAGGATGTGTTTCTTGCACTAAATTGCCGAAGGAATTACCTACTGGCCAGGACACCACGGCAGGAAAATCCTTCCGTTATTCTTTTTTTTTTTTTTTTTTAATTTTTTTTAACGTTTATTTCTTTTTGAGACAGAGAGAGACAGAACATGAACGGGGGAGGGTCAGAGAGAGAGGGACACACAGAATCGGAAACAGGCTCCAGGCTCTGAGCCATCAGCACAGAGCCCGACGCGGGGCTTGAACTCACGCACCGCAAGATCATGACCTGAGCCGAAGTCGGACGCTTAACCGACTGAGCCACCCAGGCGCCCCAACCCTTCCATTATTCTAAGTGCTGGGGGGACTGTGAATGGTCAGACAGACAGCCTTTTTACTCCTCATCTCACCTACAGATGCCACCAGGAGGTACCTGTTTGGTAGCACTCAACTGGCTCTGGCGTGATGATGATGATAATTAATAATAACAACTGGTGTCACTGGGTACCTACTATATACGCCAGGCCTTGAGTGCAATGCTTAATGTACATGATTTAACTTAATCTCCATAGCAACGCTATCAGGTGGGTATGCTTACTCTCCCCATTTTATAGGAGAAAATAAAAATAGACGAGGCTCCCAGAATGTAGACGTCTAGTCAAAGGTCACAAAGCTGGTAAGTTAGAATTCAAATCCAGCTTTGTCTGGCTTGCAGTTCACGATCTCAAACACTATGCCCTAATTGTCCCTGACAATGTGTGGCCCCAATACATGTGGAAAAGCATTAGCCACCTCGTCACACAGATATAGTGCATCTTATCAAGAACCTGTTGGGGCGCCTGGGTGGCTCAGTCGGTTAAAAGGTCCGACTTCAGCTCAGGGCGTGATCTCATGGTCCATGGGTTCGAGCCCCGCATCAGGCTGTGTGCTAACATCTCGGAGCCTGGAGCCTGCTTCAGATTCTGTGTCTCCCCTTCTCTCTGCCCTTTCCCCGCTCGTCCTCTCTGTCTCTGTCTCTCTCTTTCTCTCCTTCTCGCTCAAAAATAAATAAACATTGGGGCACCTGGGTGGCTCAGTCGGTTAAGCGTCCGACTTCGGCTCAGGTCACAATCTCGCAGCATGTGAGTGCGAGCCCTGCGTCGGGCTCTGTGCTGACTGCTCAGAGCCTGGAGCCTGTTTCGGATTCTGTGTGTCCCTCTCTCTCTGACCCTCCTCCGTTCATGCTCTGTCTCTCTCTGTCTCAAAAATAAATAAACGTTAAAAAAAATTTTTTTTAATAAAAATAAATAAATAAACATTAAAAAAAAGAAAAAAGAACCCTGTTAAGTGCAGACCCGTGGGCTGGGGTCAGAAGTCAAGAAGAGAAATGAATAGCCAATTCTGCTAATAACCAGTCACGCTAACAGGGTAACCAACAGTCCTAGGTTGCCTGGGACTGTCCTAGTTTTAGCACCAAGAGCCTTCATCTCAGATGTGCTAAGCAGAATTCTAGGATGACTCCCCAAATTCCTGGCCCCTGCTGTACACACAACTTCACCCACTTATTCAATCAAACATTAAATGTAGGTGTTGCTGTGAAGGGATTTTCCAGGTGCAAATAAGCTGACTTTAAGATACAGACATGAGCTGGGTGGGCCTGACCTTATCAGAGGAGCCCTTTAAATCTGGGTTTGGAGGTCAAAGACGGAAGTCAGAGAGATTGGAAGTACAGGGGATTAAATAAGGCTTTGGAGATGGGGGGTCACGTGACACGGAATATGGGTGGCTGCCCCTAGGAGCTGAGTGGCCTCCGGCTGACGGCCGCGAAAGAATGGTGACCCCAGCCCTACACTGGAGGAAACTGAAATCTGCCAACAACTTGAGTGAGCTTGGAAATGGATTTTTATCCAGAACCTCCAGATGAGGACTCGGCCTGGCAGACACTCGATTTTCAGCCGTTGAGCCTCTGAGTTACCCAGTCATGCCTGGACTTCCACCTACAGAACCGTAGGCTGATATGGGTGTCGTTCTACGTGGCGATAATTCCTTACGCAGCAGTAGAAGTTCAATATGCCAGGAAACTCTTCGGTCCCGGGCAAACGAGTCACCCTAGATGAATGGAGGCCCACGTGGTGTGTGTTGCAGGGACATCTACACCGCTGTCATGGAGTTAGCGCCTGTACCATAGGTAGGATTTAGATAGACAGGAGGGGAAGGGAGAGAGGCGTTTTAGAAGGCAGACGCAGCGTAAGCAAAGGCAGAGAGGCAGAGGCACGCGAGGGATATCAACTGAGATGCTACCAAGGCACCAGTGAAATCCTTGAGAGAGTTAAGTACCTGGGGGCAGGCACTTCGTAACTGCAGCATTGGAAAGGGTCTGTTCCCAAGCCAGGAAAATGGAAATGAGATTAGCGGCCTGTGGTTGCCTGTTTTGTTTCTGGCATCCAGGCACTGACGCAGTCCGGCCTCCCCCAGGAAACTCTGAACGCCTTGAAGGCAGGCACAGGGCTTGGAGCCGTGTGACCCCAGAGCCTAGTGCAGGGTCTGTAAGTGCCGAGTAAAGACGGGATGGATGGTTTAATGTGGACCAAACAACACCACTCTAGGTATAAAGTGGTAGCTTAGACCCGCAGCCACATTGTCCCTGGAAATTTCTAAGAGGTTTGGCTAGGAGGACACCTCCATTCTAACCCTGCCTCCTCCTGGACCTGACCAGGACGTCCTGCTACATATGGGGCCTCCTGTGTCCTCCTCCACGGGACCAGGGGCTGTGATGTGACAGCCAGTCTCAGCGCTGCTCCTTGGGCAAGTAACTTAACTTTTCTGTGCCTCCCCCTTCTCGTGTGTGACAAGGGCACCAGAGGTCCCAGCTCACCTGGTGATTATAAGGATTAAACGAGTCAGAACAACAGGACCGCCCTTAGTGTGGAGCCCAGCAAAGGGTCCCTTTCAGTCAGCTTAATCGTTATTATAATGAACGTTTATTTTATTTTTTAAAAATTTTTTTAATGTTTATTTATTTTTGAGACAGAGAGAGACAGAGCATGCATGGGGGAGCGTCAGAGAGAGAGGGAGACACAGAAGCAGAAGCAGGCTCCGAGCTGTCAGCACAGAGCCCGACGCGGGGCTCGAACCCATGGACCGTGAGATCATGACCCGAGCCGAAGTCGAAGGCTCAACCAACTGAGCCACCCGGGCGCCCCATGAACGTTTATTTTAAATAGTAATGACAAATTTGGTGACCAATTCAGGTGGAGACCCTTTCACCACCCCACCCCAACCCGAGGGCATTTTCATTTTGCCAGAAGATTCTTGACATGGAAAAACCTTTCAAACCCAACAGGAGGACGGCTCGATGGAGGTGGGTGGGTCAGACTGGGGAGCCTCCAGAAGGCTGCTCCTCAAAGTGTGGTCTGTGGACCCACATGGGCCACACCTGGGAGCCGGTGAGCAACTCTAGAATCTCGGCCCTCCTCCGGACGGCCCAGGTCAGAACCTGCATCTTTCACAAGCTCGCCTGGGAGAGGCACTGGTCGACAGGAACTCCCATCGGCCCTGCATCGGCACGACACAGAGCCTCTCTGACCTTTCCTTACAATTTGCTTTAAAAGTTAAGTGTTTAAGCACATAGGCGAGCCAGACCACAAAACTCTGAGCTGGCAAGACAGAACCTCCTTTCTAGGGACAGCTGGCCCTCCCCATGTTTCAACAAACTGGCATTATCCAAGAGCTCTAATGGTCTGAAGTCAGGCTTCAAACTCAGCAAAAATAAACTTTCCAGGAAATTTCTGGCACACCCACTTTTCAAACCCATCATCTCAGGAATGTTATCCAAGCGGTGGCCTCTTTCCCCACTTCTAACTCCCTTTCCCCATTTAGGACAGTTCTCATTCTGGCCTTGAACTGACAAAATCCACACACACAAATGGGAGAAAACAGGGAAGCTGCATTTAGTGAGGGCTTTAGATAAGCCTTGGGGAAAGTCCGCAATCTCATTTTGGCACAATTGGTGTTCTACTTCTTCATGCAGATTCTGTTTTCAAAGAGTATCTTGAATCCGAGGGACATCTGCTTTCGGTCACTGGGGTTCCAGGATTGCAAATAGGAGAAATAGAATCCACACATCTGCCTCAGGTGGTCAACAATGCAAAGCTCGAGGTGCCTCGGGGCTCAGTTGGTGAAGCATCCGGCTTCGGCTCAGGTCGTGATCTCACGGTTCATAAGTTCGAGCCCCGAATCAGATCTCTGCTGACAGCTCGGAGCCTGGGGCCTGCTTCGAATTCTGTGTCTGCCTTTCTCTCTGCCCCTCCCCAACTCGTGCTCTGTCTCTGTCTCTCTCTCTCTCTCAAAGATAAACATTAAAAAAAAAAAATTGCAACGTTCTCCATTTTCCTATATCAAGTGAGCCGAGCACTCAAGTCTTCCTTGAGGACCCAAACTCCAATCAGCCACATCCCTTGGACCCATTCACGAATATTCATAGTCATGAATGAACTGCCGTGTGATGGCTGCTCCAGGAAATGTAATAAGGTGTGCTGCCAGAGGAAACTCATGGCTCACAGGGGAGAAACCTATCAGTCAGGGTCTGTCCTGCTTATCTACTGCTGCTATTTCAGTATCTTTCAGAGTATCTGTGAGCTAGGAATCAGGAGGGGCCCAGCTGGACAATTCTGGTTCCAATCCAGTCTCTCCCGCAGTCAGACAGGGGTAGCAGAAGCAGCAGAGACTGGCCAGGAATATCTCTCTCAGGGCATCCCCCTGTTGTCTTTCTGCAACTTGGGCTTCCTCACAGCCTGGCGGGGACAATTTTCACGACAGTCCAGGGTTCCAAAGGCGAGTGTCCCAAGAGGATCAAGCAGAAGCTGTATCATCTTTTAGGACTAATTCAGAAGTCACAGTGTCGCTTCCTCTTGAGGGAGAACTGTCAAAGTCACACTGTTTTTGTTTTTGTTTTTAATGTTTATTTTTGAAGGAGAGAGAGAGACAGAGTGTGTCGGGGGAGGGGGAGAGAGAGAGGGAGACACAGAATCCGAAGCAGGCTCCAGACTCCGAGCTGTCAGCACAGAGCCCGACCCAGGGCTCGAACCCACAGACGGCAAGGTCCTGACCTGAGCCGAAGTCGGACGCTCAACCGACTGAGCCACCCAGGCGCCCCTCAAAGTCACATTGTTAAGAAGAGCATATGGGATGGGAGATATCGTTTTAACCACCTCTGGAAAATACAGTCTGCAGCAGGGTTCCAGCAGAGGCTTAACAAAGGCACTAGTTACAAAGACATAAGCAGGGTACAGGGAAATAAGAGCTAAGTGGGGTATCCTGAGAGGGCTGGTAACCGAGAGACTGTCCCTGCCTCCCTTGGGAAGGAACAGGAAGAGGGAGTGATTACAGGAACTCAGAGAGAAGGGCTCTCTGGAGAACATACGTGCCCTGACCTCCCTCCCCACTCTCTCCAGCCTCATGCTGGGGCTCCCCGTCAGCCAAACCCAACAGGAAGCTCACACCGACCAGCCTCTGTGGAGGAAAGCAGAGCGGAGAAGGGTAGAGAGTGCATCTCCAGAGGCAAACGGAAGATGTCCAGCGGCAGCAAATATCTACAATACAGGAAAAAGTATCGCGTGATGCCGACAGAGAAGTATGTAACAGGACTGCAATTTCCGCGAGAGGGAAATTCTGAGCTGTTGCCATATAATGTCAACAGACGTAACAGACACGGTGGAGGGGGAAAGTTCACGCCACCAGCAGTCCTCTGGATGTCTGGGGTCCCGCTCTTTCTCATGGGGCTTAAAAGGGGCCCAAGCTGATGGAAAGGTAGTCGCCTTGGACAAGCCAGACAGGCCATACAAAGTCTCTGGGCACTAACAGGAGTGGTTCGTGATGGAGAGTCCATGGTGGGTGTCCAAGAGGAAGGCATCTGATGTGGTTCCTCAACACATATGATAGTGGGATGGAGACCTGCTGGGACGGAGACTGGGTGATCCGCGGCACTGTTCCGGCCACCAGTGCCAGCCATTGCCCACCCCCCCCAGAGCAGAGCCCCCATGACCCCTGAATGAGTCCTCCCCTTTCCGAGTGGTCCCTCCAGACCTGGCTTTCATGCAGAACCCCATAAACCTCTCTCCCTCATCAAGTTCCTTCCTGCTCCCTTCTCCCCACAGTCTGGAGAATCTTTGTCTAATCCGAGGGTAAGGGAGCCTGCTGGTTCATCCTGTCTTCCAAATCTGCTACCTATCATACAAAGTGCAGACTCAAGGGTCCAGGTTCTTGTAGCTCTGCATTCTCCCTTTTTGAAACTCAAAAGCCAAGAGCTGACCTGTTTGTTCCCCGCATTCTGCATGTGTGTCCCTTCCTTGAAGCACACAGTAGGGAAGCTTTGGGGGCTGGGGAGGGTCACAAGGTATGTGGTGGCGGTGGGCGGAGGGGTGTCATAGAACAAAGGTATGATCACAATTCAAACTGAGAGGTATAAGGATCCAAAATGCCACTTATGGGGGTGACCAGGAAATACTTCATTTGATACTTTGAAGAACGGACAAATAAGATTCCAACACGAAGGGACAGAAGAAGCAGTCCAAGCAGACAGAAGAGAATAAGCATGAGAAATAAAACACACTCAAGGAAAGACAGTTTAATTTCTAAGGAGTCTAAGGGCGTTAGCACGTAGAGGAAATAATTCTACAACAGCAGGGTGAGGCCAGGTCATGAAAGACCTTGGAAGAAATCTTTCATTTTGCACTTAAAATGCCACTGACGTAGGCGTCTGGGTGGCTCGGTTGATCAAGCGTCAGACTTCTGCTCAGGTAGCAATCTCACGGTTCGTGAGTTCGAGCCCCACATGGGGCTCCGCACTGACGGCTCAGAGCCTGCTTCGGATCTTCTGTCTCCCTCTCTCCCTGCCCCTCTCCCACTCATGCTCTCTCTCTCTCTCAAAAAAAAAAAGCACTGAAGGCTGTGCACATCAGTGGGGTAATCAGGTCTGAGTTGTGCTTTAGAAGGATTAGCACAGTGAGTGTATAGGATGAAGACACTGTGCTTAGGGGGTTGGACTCTGTTTAGGTATAAACTAATCTGAGCCTCATGCCTGTGGCTCTGTCCCCATGTGGCTTGGGAGTCCACAGGCTCAGCTGTGGTTTCTTCCTGGTTCCAGACCTGTGTCTCAACTCCCTATAGGGCATGCCCACCGACATTTCTACGTGCTCTTTAACTCAACACACCGAAAGCTGAACAGTCATTCCCTCTCCCCCACTGCCCCACCTCTGTCGCTCCTCTCTGCCCCCCCATCCTCCCCTAGACATGTTGTAGCTCCCAGGCCCCATATGTCATTTTCCTCAACCTCCCCTCCTTCACTTCCTCCCCCAGCTCCATGGCTCCCTCCACTCTTCGATCACCACAGCCAGATCCTACCAAACCTCCCTTTCTTTCTTGTCCCATTGCACCCATCTCCTTTTTATCCTTATTGGAACCGCCAAGGTCAAGCCATCAGCACTGTCCCTTGGGTGTTGGTCTCCCTGCTGCTGAACTCAGCGTTACTATGTTCCTCCTGCACAGTTCAGCCAGTCTTTTCTAAACACTAAATCTAAGTTTGGTGTTTCCCCTTTAAAGACTTCCTCTGGCCATCCCACAGCCTGTAGAATCAGCGGGGGGAGAGTCTTTTATTTAGTACTTAAAACCTTCATAAGCTGACCCTGGTTACGCTTCCAGCTTTATCCCCGGTCCCTGGTGATCCGCAGGAGTTGATATCTTGGCTCTCTGCTTTCAGCTGGCTGCCATACCCAGCCTGGAAACAGCGGAGTGACGGGATTATGTCCCATCTGTTTGGATTGGAGAGGAAGAGCTTCTGGGCACGGGGAAATCCCGGATGTGTGTGTCTGCTGGGGGTGGAAGAGGGAGGGGAATTAAGACTTCAATAATATTATCTGCCACCCAGTCACACAAGGAGGCACATGCCACCTGAGAAAGGTCTGAATTGTCCTATGTTTAAAGACTGGAAAAGAAACAAGAGATTTGGATAAGACCTCATTCCGTGAGGGGCTGCCCTGGTGAGCCCTCGGGTGGGTGTTTTTACAGGTTCCTCCCAAGAGACAAAGCAGGAGATTAGAGTTTCTTGCAAGACTCAAAGCCACAGGGAGAGCTTGGGAGGACAGCTGAACCTTAATCAACACTCTTATGAGAAAGAAAGAGAAGGAAATCAGGGCCAAGAGAATTGGTGAATCACGAGTGATTAAATTATTGTTTCTTCTCTCTCCGGCTCTATTAAATAAACGTAGAGGATCTTAGTGAAACAAGTTTTGGCTTACTTCATGGTGTCCCGTTACCAGTACTAGAGTCAGGAGACCCGGCTTCCAATTCCAGATATGTCTCTAACTAGCTGGGTGATCTTGGGGGTCCCGGCCCCTCTCAGAATCCTCACCCTCCCTATTTATAGAACTAGAGGATTGAACTGATTTACATAAGTCCCTATACACAATTCCACGTTTCCTCAGTTCTAGGCCAGTAAAACATTTCCCCTTTCTATTTCTCTACCTCTGAATTTTACTTTTGGAATTAATTCAGTCCTCCTCTTTATTTTTTCTTCTCATTCTATCTGCTCAGCCAAGCAAGGCACAGCCCTTGTCCAACCGTTTTCCAGGCTCTTGACTTGGGTATACAGAGTACGTTCTGCCCACTGAATCTGTTCAGGAATGGAACCTCCTTGGCTAGGAGGCCTCCAGTGGCCAAGAGACCTTGGAACCTACCTGTCTAGGATCCTCTCCAGGCCTGAAGGAGACGAGACCCAGGGACTCTGATGCATGAGATGTCATGCCGGCTGTTACCAAAAGGGTAGCGTCCTCCAACAACATTCCCCACTTGAATGATCCTATTGAAGAAATTAACTTTTCACAAAGGGAAGTAAATCCAACAGTTATGTAAGCTGCCCAAAAAAAAAAAAAAAAAAAAAAAAGCAGTGACCAAACTAAGGCCACAGTAGTCATTCTGATGCAGAAGAGATCATTCAGTCAGCCCCCTAGCTCAGCAGTCTTGGCAGGGTCTCAATATTTTTGTATCTACTTTCAGGATGTTCTTGGACCCCTTCAAGTGAATGGACCCCATGCTAGGGCCCTTGGTATTTATATGTTGCCAAACATCAGGATGTTTACTCTTCAAAGGCAAATATCTGGTTGAATGAGTGCATTTTCATTTAAGAACTGATGTCTTAGGGTGCCCCCGTGGCTCAGTGGCTTAAGCATCCAACTCTTGACTTCGGCTCAGGTCGTGATCTAATGGTTTGTGAGATGGAGCCCTGCATCAGGCTCCATGCTGAGTATGGAGCCTGCTTAAGATTCTCTCCCTTCTTCTACCTCTGCCCCTTTCCCACTCTCATGTACTCGTTCTCTTTCTCTCTCTCTCTCTAAAATAAAATAAAATAAAATAAAATAAAATAAAATAAAGTAAAATAAATGATTTCTTGACATCACCTTA
The DNA here is from genome assembly GCF_014898765.1 of Herpailurus yagouaroundi. Lineage (NCBI taxonomy): Eukaryota > Metazoa > Chordata > Mammalia > Carnivora > Felidae > Herpailurus > Herpailurus yagouaroundi. The sequence continues at coordinate 75,093,281 of NW_024412403.1, read as the reverse complement.
GTTCGGATGGAAAGATGAACCACCAACCACAGCACCCCAGGTGCCCCTGAACAAGTGGTCAGGGGTACATGGCAGGATTTTCTCCATCAGCCTGTGCAGCTTCTTATGACATTAAAATGTGTCAGGCAGACACTAGCTAAATCTAAAAGAAGTCAAAAAATTGTGTAAACTGAAAATATCGTGTACAGTGGAGATACGCTATCCTTTCAGCCTTACCTTATTCACCAACCTCCCATGACATGAGAACGGACCCTGAACAACGTTTTCAGACAGCTTGTTTGAAATCTTTTTCTCCCAGTAACAGTCCTTTCCATGTACAGGAATGTTCGGTTTCATTCACGAGCCCAACCTCTTGATCTGTCTTCAGCATCTCCAACCTCATCATTTGGCAATATTCGTTGAGCATCTGTTACGTGCCAGGCACTGTGTTAGGATGGCACAAAGGGGAACAAAACACAGTCCTGACCTGGGAGGGCTCCTGGTCCAGTGGGAAAAACCATACTTTAAAAAAAATTTTTTTTAATTTTTCTTTTAATGTTTATTTTTGAGAGAGAGAGACAGAGTGTGAGCAAGGATGGGAGCAGAGAGAGAGGGGGACACAGAATCCGAAGCAGGCTCCGGGCTCTGAGCTGTCGGCACAGAGCCCGACATGGGGCTCCAACCCATGAACTGTGAGATAATGACCTGAGCTGAAGTCAGACGCTTAACTGATTGAGCCACCCAGGTGCCCCTGGAGACAACCATACTTAAACAAAGAATGGCAAATAACAAGATGTGTAGCAAGAAAACACACATGGGAAGGGAACTCAGTGCTGCAAGAAATCAAAGAGAAGGGTTTGTTTTTTTTTCAATAAACCGTAGACTACCAGTGTCAGGAGAGACTTTACAGATTATCTGTTCCAACCCCTTCACCTTACAAATTGCACAGTTTTAAAGCTGGGACCAATAGATACATTTTGTCCCCCTTTTCCTGGTTGGTGATTTCTTATATGTGGGTCAAATAGTTTTTGGATGTAGCTGGAATGAAATCATAAACATACCACGGAAAGAAACCCATTTTGTTTTCCAACCAAAAATACACAAGATATATCTCATCAATATTTCTTAAGCAAAAAAAAAAAAAAAAAAGGATTATTCTCCTAAGATTGCTATACTCAGCTCCCTGCCATTTGCCATGTCCGTATAGTTTAGAGTCGTTCTCTATCCCTTCTTCCCACCACTCCTCTTAACTACTGTGGTCCTTCATCGAAAACTCACCATTATATTGTATCCTCTGCAGTTGCATAGTACTTTGGAGTTTAGAAAGTAATTTAAAAGCCATGTCTCCGTTATGAGAGTCGAGTCGTAGGCTTGATAGCTTTAGGGGGACATGATAAGGAGAAGGAGGTTCAGAATGGAGCTAAACACATGATCACAAGGGTCAGGGAACAAGACCCACGAAGCCAGGTGAGGGGCGCCAGGATGCCTGGGACTGTTCTCGTGGGTGCAGCCACCCGGGGAGTGCTGGGAAACAGATTTCAAATCCATGAAGCCCAGTGAACTGGGAAGAAGCAAGTCAATAAACACTTCGTGCGTAACTCCTGTGTGCGGGGCACCAGGCGGAGTGGTTCCGAAGATGAATAAGTCAGACACCCCCTCAAAGACTGTGTTGGAATGCCATACACTCTCCGTAAGCCACAGGGACGAGAAGGCATGAGCAAACAGAAGCCACGGGACCAAGAGGAGAAGTGGGTGCACCGAATTCCTGAGGTGTGACCAGAGCTCTGGCGGGAGGTTTGGAAGCGCCCCAGCTAGCAGCACGGGGAAGGAGAGAAGGCACCAGGTCTCCTCGCTGGACGGCCAACATAACTGGTCACGTTCAGGCAGACCTGGAAGACAACCTGTCCCAGAAATGGCAACCTCAAGTCCCGTCCACAAGCCGTGTGGGTTGAACCCTTGGGCAGTGAGTGTTTCATTTCCAAGCCATTAAGTAGATTCTCATGAGTGAGTTTCTACTCGCTTTATAGACAGCGGGATTTCAATAACGTTTACGTGGGCTGGGAGAGGCCAAAAGGACCATTTGTGTGATATTGAAGACGTGAAGGTCCATGGGGGCGGGGGCGGCGGGGAAGCAGAGGTGCAGGTAAAGGTTGCTGAGCGGACGAGTGCAGAGCGGGAACAGAGAGGCTCCGGCAGGCAGGACTGAGAAGCGAGCAACTGACCGCCTTCAAATATGTGAAGGGTAATAAAGTTCCCCAGAATCTCTCCAATCAAAATCAGAAGGGAATGGAGGTGGGCCGGGGATGTGGGAGCCTGAGTAGGGAACTGTTACACACCCACAGTGGAGGCAGAAGCTTCGGAAAGAAGGGACACGTTTGGAACTCGTTTAACAGAGACATTGAACTCGTGGTTGGAGCTGCAGACCCACCAGGCCGAGCTTCCTCCATCTGGACCTGCTTGTTTAAGATAGCCCCCGGCTCTGCTTACCAGATTGGAGGCACCCTCACCGCAGCTGGCGGGGGCCTCCGTGGGCTGGCCCCACCTCACCTCCCAGCCTCCCGTCCCTCGGTTCCCATCTGGGCCTGCTGGTTCTCTCTGCCACAGCCACTGTCTGGATCTGTTGATATATATCTCCCCCACCCCCATCCTTCCAGACTCACCTCCCAAGCCACCTCCTACAAGAAGCCTCTCTTGATTCATCTCCCAGATGCTGCATGTTCCTTCCTCGTCGCATGTGTTTCTTTAAGACACTTTCATTTCATCTCTTATGACAACAATGCGTGTGCTTGCCTGCGCTCCTACTGCACCCCTCCTTAGGGAACTTCAAGGGCAGTGACCCGGTCTCTTCCATCTATGTATTTGAACCACCAGGAACTAGTGTGTCATAGATGCTCAGTGAGCACCACGTACACCCGGGACAAAGCTTCCGTGATTCTTCAGGGGTTGAGAGTGGGGCTCTGGAGTCAGACAGCTCAGACTCTAACACTTGCCTCTGTCACGAGCTAGGAGTCCTAGGGTAAATTACTTCATTGCTGTGCCTCAGTTTTCTCATCTGTAAAATGAGCATAACAAGACCGACTCAAAGGGAGTTGGTGATGATTTAGGTAAGATTCCCTAGCATACAGTCTGGACACATTGAGTGTTCGGTAAATGTAGGGAACGATGAGGAATGTGGAAGAGTAAGGGGCATGATCCCCTTTTGATTTCCAAGAGTGCTCCAATTCATTTGGGCTACATTTCCACCTGGAAGTCTTTGGTGGTCTTCTTTATTTTTTTGTTTAATTTTTCCACGTTTATGTAAAAATAAAGAGAGAGAAAGTGAGCGAGAGTGCATGTGAGTGGGGGGAGAGGCAGAGAGAGAGAGACAGACAGAGAGAGAGAGAATCCCAGATAGGCTCCACACTGTCAACGCAGAGCCCGACATGGGGATCTATCCCCCAAAGGGTGAGATCATGACCTGAGCCAACCAAGAGTCGTGAGCTTAACTGACTGAGCCACCCGGGCGCCCATCTGTCCCTTAAAGCACGTATTTGCACACAGCAACTCGGTGCTGTTAGGTATTTCGCTCCATAGACACAAGCACACCCGTAGGCCATTGGTTAACAGATTGAGAATTACCAAGTCAGAGATGTTCCACAGAGCACTTTACCAATTCATCCACTCATGGGACATGTGCCATATGAGTACGGTAAGCACTGCAAGGCCGACACAAAGAAAAATGAAAGTTCATGACGTGAAATCCCCGCTCTCCCGTTCATCACGGTGTCCTGGGGCAAAATAGTCAAGGTGCAGGGAGTGCCATGGGGGAGGGCTGTGAGAACACCAGACCACCAGAAGGAAGGAGCTGCCCCTGTGCACGGAGAGGACAGTGGGGGGGGGGGGGGGGGAGTTCAGTACCAGTCACAGGCTTCACAGGGGAGGTGGCCCCTAACAGGTGGGTGGGAAGAAGGGTCAGAGAGGAGATGGAAGCTACTCCAGGGACAGAGAGCAACTTGTGTAAAGGGACAGACTCCTGACCGTCCTCGCTTAGAAAACAGGAAGGTCAAGGGCGCCTGGGTTAAGCGTCTGACTTCTGCTCAGGTCATGATCTCACAGTTCGTGGGTTCAAGCCCCGCCACAGGCTTTATGCTGACAACTCAGAGCCTAAGGCATACTTTGGATTCTATGTCTCCCTCTCTCTCTGCCCCTCCCCCTCCCCCAACCTCAAAAATAAATAAACATTAAAAAAGAAAGAAAGAAAGAAAGAAAGAAAACAGTAAGGTCAGTGGGCCTAAAGGCCCTGAAAATCAAGCCCCACTATTCTACTACTGATGTAGACTTTATTTAAAATAGAAACATTTCAGGCGCCTGGGTGCTCAGTCGCTTAAACGTCCGACTTCAGCTCAGATCATTATCTCACAGTTCATGAGTTCCAGCCCCTCTTCCGGCTCTGTGCAGACAGCTCAGAGCCTGGAGCCTGCTTCGGATTCTGTGTCTCCCTCTCTTTCTGCCCCTCCCCCACTTTCTCTCTCTCTCTCTCTCTCTCTCTCTCTCTCTCTGTACCCTAGAAGAGACAGTCTTATTGCTAAGACAAATGTTCTTCCTTTATTTTTTTCCCAAATGATTTGATGGTGGTTTTTCCAAAGTATATTTTTGATTTCTGTTGGAAAACAAGTGACTTCGGAAAGTCCATTTGGGTCCAGGAGAGAAACCGAAGGCAGCCCAGGATCGGAATGATTTAAGGCAACCTCTTCATGTTCTCTGGACCTCTCCAACAAACAGTGATTTGGGCTCTTCAAAGCCAACAAAGAGATAACCCCAGGGCTCTTGAACTCAACGTGAGCAGGCACAAAACTCATTATTCCCTGTTTCGTTTACTCCTTCAATTATCCCCTAAGCAATGGAAGGTGAATGCAGCCAGAGGCCTCCTTCATAAGAACACAAGTGGAGGAGGAAATTTTGCTCAGAACTTTGCCAGGAAACTGGTCAAATGCAGTGACTGGAGGTCAGAAGATACTCTTTTCCAGTGCAGAGAGGAGGTAAGACAAGATTGGGCAGCCTCAGAAACACACACACACACACACACACACACACACACACGCACACACACTTTTCTTTCCTTTTCTTTTCTTTATATATATATATATATATATATAATTATTGTCAAATTGGTTTCCATACAACACCCAGTGCTCATCCCAACAGGTGCCCTCCTCAATGCCCATCCCCCACTTTCCCCTCCCTCCCACCCCCCAACAACCCTCAGTTTGTTCTCAGTTTTTAAGAGTCTCTTACGGTTTGGCTCCCTCCCTGTCTTTCTTTTCCCCCTTCCCCTCCCCCCCTGGTCTTCTGTTAAGTCTCTCAGGATCCACATATGAGTGAAAACATATGATATCTGTCTTTCTCTGCCTGACTTATCTCACTTAGCATAACACTCTCCAGTTCCATCCACATTGCTGCAAATGGCCAGATTTCATTCTTTCTCATTGCCAAGTAGTATTCCATTGTATATAGAAACCACATCTTCATCCATCTGGTCAGAGTGGCTAAAGTGAACAAATCAGGAGACTATCGATGCTGGCGAGGATGTGGAGAAACGGGAACCCTCTTGCACTGTTGGTGGGAATGCAAATTGGTGCAGCCGCTCTGAAAACAGTGTGGAGGTTCCTCAAAAAATTAAAAATAGATCTATTCTATGACCCAGCAATAGCACTGCTAGGAATTTACCCAAGGGATACAGGAGTGCTGATACATAGGGGCACTTGCACCCCAATGTTTATAGCAGCACTCTCAACAGTAGCCAAATGATGGAAAGAGCCTAAATGTCCACCAACACACACACTTTTCATGTCAAATTAGTCTTAACTCCCATTTCTTGAGGTGGGATTGTAATCTTACAGATATTACAGTGGCAAAGCTAAGGTCCCATTACACCCTGCTGTGTCTGTCAGTGGTGGGCGGTCCCTAGGGAATCAACTGTTTAAGCAGCTTTTCTTTGTCCAGAATTTACGAGTAGCTCTTTCCCTCAAAGGCACCATGGCCTGTTGGAATTAGAACTATTGTTTACTTGATTGTTTTCCTTTTGGTCTCAGGGCCTGGGTGGGACTGAGGACCCAAGCTTCAGGATGCTGTGGAGACCGAGCCCTTCCTATGACTGGCTACTCGCGTCACTACATTATCTGGGATTGCTTTAAATGTGTTACAGAGAACCGTGAGCTTGAGAAAATCACTTCCCTCTCCTAGACCTCACTTTTTTCATTTGTTACATGGAGTTACAGCAGAGTGGGGCAGGGGGCGGGGGGGAGGACGAAGATACCTGGAGATCCTTAAAATGTTCTCATTTAAATGATCTGGAAAGGCGGGGCGCCTGGGTGGCTCAGTCGGTTAAACCTCTGACTTCGGCTCAGGTCATGATCTTGCGGTGCGTGAGTTCAAGCCCCGTGTCGGGCTCTGTGCTGACAGCTCAGAGCCTGGAGCCTCTTTCGGATTCTGTGTCTCCCTATCTCTCTCTCTGACCCTCCCCCATTCATGCTCTGTCTCTCTCTGTCTCAAAAATAAATAAATGTTAAAAAAAAATTTTAAATGATCTGGAAAGGGGACTCTTTCTATCATTTGGGTTTAGGGATATTTTGTGAGGGACAGGGACACTGTGGTTCCTTGAATTCCTTAGTAGGAGACCACACTGGTTATGGGGGAGCCAGTAAAGACTTCTGCATGGAGACCACGGCCTGCTTTCCAGAAGCAGAAGTTTGGCAGATTTTAAGCTTGTATTATGGAGGTATGCTAGGAGGGAAAGAACATAGAGTAAAAGTCTGAGATGAGAATCTAACCACTAAACTAACTCTCTGAGATTGTGACCAGGGCATACCCATATTAGGTCCTCAGTTTACTTATGAGTGGTAGACAGATTCTAAGGAGGCCCCTAGGGTCCATGCCTCCTGGTATCCCCTCCCACCAGGTGCGGGAAGGACCTGTGACTTGTTGCCAACCAACAGAATCTGGCCAAGATGGGCCAGATTGGTTGGGATGTCACCCCCATGATCATGTTACATAAGACTGTAACACTTACCTTACTAGCAGACTCTCTACTGACTGTCTCCCTTCCTGGCTTTGATACAACAAGCCGCCACATAGAGAGGTCCATGTGACAAGGAACCGAGGATGACCTGTGGGTGACAGCCTGCAAGGAGCCCTCGGTCCACAAACCCTCAAGGAACTGAATCCTGTCAACAACCAAGTGAGCTTGGAAGAGGATCCTTCCCCAGTCAAGCTTCAAATGAGACCCCAGCCCCAGCTAATACCTGGGTTAGGGCCTGGTGAGAGACTTTAAAACAGGGGGCCCAGCTAAGCTGCACCTGGACCCCAGCCCCACAGAAACCATGAGATAATAAGTATGTGTAGTTTGAGCCAATTTGTGGCAATTTGTTCCAAAGCAATAGATATCTGATACAATGAAGCAGTTGGAACCTGACATCCTGTGAGCAGGATAATTACATTCTTATGTTATCAGCATTACACATAAATAAATAAATAAATAAAACATAAATAAAACTGATCCGTTAGGACATAGACAAATACATTGTAAGCTGCTGCCACCGTGCAGGGTTGAGAATAATTTCTCTTTCTAGGACTCCTAGGGTACCTGTTCTATACTTAGATTCTCATTTAATCAGGCCTCATTTCCGGGCTTCTTCCTGCTGTGTGCAAACACCATACTCACACACACACGTCCACGTTTGCACACGGGTCCTGCGTTGCACTGAATTTAATTAGGGATCAACCCGAAATAAAATGGCTCCCACAGAAACGAGGACTCCTCTGAGGTAGATTCTAGGGACATGGAGCAAGAGGCTTCGGTATCATTTGCTTGGGGTGTGAAAGAGCCTTAGTAAGCTGTATGCTATCTGCCACGTTTCCAAGCCTGCTTTTCTGGAATCCTGACATCCTCTATAAAGAAAATCAACACTACGAACTGCCTCATTTTGGACAGGAAAGGAACAGGACCGAAGTTTGGCTAGCGTTTGAGGTGGTTGGTGGCTGTTCAGAATGTTCCAGGGCGGTGCTGAGGAAATATGGCCCACACACATCCAGTGGGGAGCGGGTTGGTGGGGGGGAGGGCAAGTCTGTGCTTGTACCGCAAGCGCCTTTTGTGCCGGTAGGGAGCCAGATGCTTTGAGTTCCAGGGGAGTTTGACAGGTTGCTGTCACCACAGGAGACCCGGGGGCAAGACATGACAGGGGCCTGAGGAGGCCAAGACATTCTGAGATCAGCACAGGGTTTGGGGTGCTCAGGGAATGTTTCTGAATGAATGAATGAAGCATTAATTCCTGCCCTTAGAAGCCTAGTTGGGGGGGAGCAGTTCATTGAGCCTGGGGGGATTTCTGGTGACCCCTCCAATACCCTAGCAAAAGGCCCAATTAGACCAGGGAGTTGTGGACATTTCTTGACGAACTGATTCAAGCTTTAAAAGTCCACTGCCGCTGGTGGCCCCAGCAGAGGCCCTTGGAGTTCCACGGCTAAGACAGAGTGAGGCGCCCCTTCTCCTTCAGGGGTGTATCCTGAACACAGCCCCAGCGCGGCAAGGCCAAGCTGCGGGGACAGCGGCCCCGGCCAGCCCAGGAGCGCTGTGGAGCCTCTGGTCGAGCAGGGAGGGAGGCCGGCGGGCCGCTCGCCAGAGCCCCGGGGCTGGAGGCCTGCGGAGGGCGGGCTTTGGAGGGACGGTGGGATCCCAGGGGCGCAGGCAGTGGCGCGTAGGGGGCGGGCCGGCCTTTGTGCGGCCCTAGACCTCCTCCTGCAAAGCTCACCCCCGCCGCGGCGCCATACCTGGCCCTTTGTCACCAGCTGCCAAGGAATTCAGAAAATCAAATTTATTTCCCAATTGCAGCCGGGGCGCCCCTCTGTGCAGCGAGGCCGCTTAACCGGTGGCGTCCGGGCAAAAGGCTGTGAAGTCGGTTAGGGACCCGCCCCACGGCCCCGCCACCTCGGCGGGCGCCCCTGTCCCCCGCGACAACTCACAGGCCAAGTTCTCCTCGCCTTAACTAACGACCGCTAGCGAGCCCCAAGACATCGGGCTCCTAAGCCCCTGGCCTGTTCAAGGGAATAAATCAAGAGAGCATCTGTAGCTCGGAGGCTGTGTTTCCTTTTTGTCCTCTCGGCAATGAATACATGAATGATAACTCCATCGCTCACCAGCCCAGCCCTGTCCTTGCAAGCCGGACACGTCCAATTTCGTCCTGAGTTTTCAGCAGGACCACCGCTCCACCGCCAGAGTCCTCCCGAAGCTGCAGGCTAAACTGCGAGATTCCCAGGTGTCCTGGGCACCTGCCCATGTATAGACGTTACCATTATTTTCCTTGATTAGGTTACTATTTCCTGAAAAGAATCCAACATACTGCCTTGCAAAATTTTTCGGGGTTTTTGTGTTTTGGCGATTCTGCGGGAAAATAGATGTCCTTTTTTTTTTTTTTTTTAATTTTGTAAAGAAAACCAGTAAGAGAAAAAAAGCAATCCAGAGTAGGCACATGCTTACAACACCTATGCCCTACACTCCTTTTGTCCACTCCTCAAGTCGTGTTTAGGAGAGCTGGGTATCCATAAACCTACCAACACATCAACCCGTCCAGTAATACCCTTGGATGAAAAAAGTTACAAACAGCATCATAATATGTATCCTTATTATAAAATACTGTACAGCACAATAATTTGAATTACAGAGGCATGAAGCAAAGAAATCGATAATAGAATTCGGTCCACTGCTTGCAAATTATGCGTTATAAAGTTTTGCAAACACTAAAAAAAAAAAAAATAATAATAATGATCTATAGTGCTTAGGCAGGAGCCTTTTTTCTCTACCTTTTTTTTTTCTAATCGTGAGAACTTTGGAGATGCCCCTCAGTTCTTCTGTGACTAAAGGAAGCGAATATAAATCAATGCCACATTTGCTAGCAAAGAGCATTCCTCTCTTTCCACACATCTGTGTGTTTCCTTGCATGCACACACACACACACACACACACACACACACACACACACACCCTGCGTGAGGGCTTGGCCCACTCGGCTTCCCCGTAATTTCACAAAAGAGTAACTCTAATGTTTTCTGCTTCAGAGGGAGCCTGTGGGCACGCCAGTGAATCGGATACCTACACCAGAGAAGGCCTGAGAGGCGTAATCAAATAAGGGAGCCACTTGAACTGAACTCCCAGCAGGAGCAGAAGGGAGGCCTGGAGAGGTTACAGGTACTTTTTATCCAACCTCGCAGGAGAGCACCAACTTCCTGCTGCTAGAAATTTGTCTGCAAATTTTTTCCTCATTCAGACGGAGAGCTGGGGTCCAGGAGACACTGGGTTGATATGATAACTTGATTAAGGCGGGGGACAGATGACATGGGGCACCAAGTCGGCTCAAAGGAATCCGTCCGCTCCTCCTTAACCTCTCCTTGGGAGCCTACAAATTATATCTATTAATGTATCAGCCCCCTGGCATCGCACAGATACGTTGTCTGCTTAAATGTATGTCAATCATTCACAGGGGCCTTTGAGGAATTCCCACCTTCTTGTTGCCCTTCCATCGTTAAAAAAAAAAAAAAAAAAAAGAAAGAAAAAGAAAAGAAAAAACAGTTTAACCTGTTGGCTCGTTCTGACAATGGCTCACAGCCTGCCTCCTCCTGCTGAAATCACTTTGGAGGGAGAAGTCGAGTTTGTCTGCCAAAGTGTTCACAGAATCGTTTAAGTGGGCCTGGGGCAGCTGGAGCATAGCCAGAGGAGGGACCCACAAAGAGGAAGGGTTTGGAAACCATGTTCAATGAAGCATGGATGGAAAAACTGGGGATTAGCCTGGAGAAGAGAAAACACAGGGAGAACTTGAGATCTGAAGAGGCGCTTGGGGGGGAGAAGGATGGGAGTTTTCCGTGGGCCCCAAGAGAGAGCCCAGGGAGAGACAGGCATTCACAAAGTGCCAGCAAAGTGCCTGGATGAGAAATGGGCCACGTGCTGGGGCCGCCCCCAGCGGATGTGAGGAGATCCATAGCGCACAGCCGCGGCTGCAGGCATCACAGAGTCTTTCCCTGTGTCTGAGCCGGGAGACAGCCAGCCAGCCACTGAAAGGCCAGCAAGGTTCAGCTCCAAATGTTGCGGGGGGGTGGGGGGGGTGGGGGGGGGTGGTTAATTGAGGGTTAATTTAACCAACAACGCAACGGAGAGATTTTTCAATGTACAGTTCACTGAGTTTTGACAAGTGCAACCTGTGTTTCCACCACCCCAGTCAAGATATAGAACATGTCCATCAACCCAGAAACTTCCGTTGTGCCCTCTTTCCAGGCAAACCGCCGCACTCCACCCAACCCCCCCCACCCCCCTGCCCCAGGCAAGCACTGTTCCTATTTCTATCACTCTCGATTAATTTGGTCTGTTTTAGAACTGCATTTGAATTTTTAAAAAAAGCATTCAGTATGTCCTCTCTTATGTCTGGTTTCTTTCACGTAGCGTGCTTTTAGGATTCATCCATGTAGGTTGCTCCTTTTTATGGCTGAGTGGTATTTTCTAGTAAGGATATAATGAATTTTATTTGCCCATTCTCCTGCTGATGGACATTCAGGTTTGCTTCTGGTTTGAGGTTACTAGGAACACAGCTGCTGTGAATAGCCTCGTGCATTGCAGGGTAGTATATATTCCAAAAGCCATTTCAAACAGCCTGCAAAGCAAGAAAAGCCTGAGGTCATGAGGCGTGTGGTCTTTAGTTAAGACAGGCAAGAGTTTGGGGACTTAGTTCCTGGCTGTCCACGCCCTCCCAGAGAAGTGCAAGCTGTGTCCCCCATTCCTCCCATTGGTGAGCAAGAGGCAGATACCGGGGCCAATCTAGGGTAGCCCGGGGTCCTTCATGAGCAAGAATAGCTATTTCAGCAAAGATGGGTGGCAGCCATCATTCAAGTTTACGAATTCACATCGACGGAGCTCTTACTATATGCTTGGTCCCATGTGGGCGCTAGGGGTTATGGGGAAGAGAGAGATGAATTTGAATTTGATGAGCCTCTGACTTCGAAGCGCTTGCAGTCTGAAAGGAGAAACCAAATGAGTAATACATTATGAAACCACAACTCAGTGTTCAACAAACACTTAGGGGTCAGCTGCTATACGTATGTTGGGGAGGTGGCCAGACAGCCTTGAGAGAGAAGGCTGAACCCACCCCTTTAAGCACTGGGAAAAGAGCCTCCCAATTTGGGCTGATGCGTCCCATCCAGAGAAGAGTACATCAGGCCAAAGGACAGATTGGATTTGGGCTTGACACTGGTATTTCAGAACACGGATCTGCTATCTCAGGACACAGAACCTGTCAATGCCAGATGTTGCCATGTGTACTCATGGCCTCACTTCCGGTGGTCCTGAGAATGACTTTGGCACTAAGGCCAAAACACAGAATATTGGCCCTGGATGGCCCTTTAGAGTTCACTGTCCACTCTATCCCAGGGGAAATGGGGAAACCGAGGCCCATGCTAAAAGAAGTTACTTTCCCAACGGCCCAGGGTAAAAATGCTTTCCCCTCCAATACAATCATTCTTCTGCTGTATGAGTCTGCCATTTATTAGAAACTTCTGACTATATGACACAGACCTATTTTAATGCTGTCATTGAAGGGATAAGATTAGCACATGTCTATAGTCTCTGCAGGCTAACCTATCAGATTTTGCCTGTGAACAGCTGCTACAGTTGGAGAAACATTTTAATCCGAAAGTTATCTAAACTCTGATAAAAACAGCAGACCACGTTATGATAGGGTCCTATGTGATTCTGGCCCATTTAGCTTCTGTACCAGGTTTATTTCTTTATTTTTTTTATTGTTAGGCTTCTGGTTTATTTCCATGACATTTTTCTGGGCACAGGTTTGACAACTGTGTAATTATAGAATACTGTATAAACTACTTTGTATTTTGCTTTTTTGCATAAAATAAAACTTCCTTACTTTGGTCAGACTCACCCCAGCCTTTAAAAACACTGATGCCAGGGGCGCTTGGGTGGCTCAGTCGGTTGAGCATCCAACTTCAGCTCAGGTCATGATCTCACAGTCTGTGGGTTTGAGCCCCACGTCGGGCTCTGTGCCGACAGCTCAGAGCCTGGAGCCTGCTTTGGAATCTGTGTCTCCTTTTCTCTGTGCCCCTCCCCTGCTCATGCTCTGTCTCTCTCTGTCTCAAAAATAAATAAAAACATTTTTAAAAAATTTTAAAAATAAATGAATAAAAACACTGATGCCTATTGCATTCCCACAAAGGGGGAAAAAAAGGTTGCGAATATACTGAAATTCCATACTGTCTTCCAAACAGTTATTAACAGATTTTTTTTTTTAAAGAAAAAAGAAGACATGAATTTGGATCTATGCAAATTTGGTGGGAATTCATTTTCAATTAATTTGCAAATCAGAGGGAACAGAAGCAGTAATGCTCACAATTCTTGCTTTGTGATTTTTTAATAACACTAAAAATTATAAAGTACTTTATACATGCACAACACCTTAAATTTTTCAAAACATCTTTATATCCTTTTTGGGGTTTTTTTGTTTTTTTTTTGTTTTTTTTTTTTTTGCTAGAACCTCTGACAAAAAGGCAAGGCTTGTGTTATCTCCATTTTCCAGATTAAGAAAATAGAGGCCTCGAGATAAGTGACTTGCCCATGTTTACTTAGGCGGTAGAGACTTGTGGCCTCCCCCACACCACCCTTTGGCCACAGGGCAATTCAGCACCACCCAGCAGCCCCTGTGGCACCCAAATGAGACAGAAAGGACAGTACCATTCACAGTGCTGTTCTTTTGGAATTAATCATGAGATCTGTGATCACAGAAGATTTTTTTTTTTAACATTTATTCATTTTTTGAGAGACAGAGACAGAGTGTGAGTGGGGGAGGGGCAGAGAGAGGGAGACACAGAATCCAAAGCAAGTTCCAGGCTCTGAACTGACAACACAGAGCCTGACACCAGGCTCGAACCCACAGACCACGAGATCACGACCTGGGCCGAAGTTGAACACCCGACCAACTGAGCCACCCAGGTGCCCCCGGAGATTTTTTTTTTTTTTTAAATACATACTATCCGTTTCCGTATGTCTTCTTACAGAACAGGGCTAGCCCCAGAATGCAGGACCGGTGCAAAACCAAAGTATTGGACCCTTTGTTCAAAAAGCAGGAAAAAGGTACTGTGAAATGTTCCAACCTATAAAGCTTTGGCCTTTCTTTCTTGGTCTCTCTCTCAACTTGTTACGGGGGGCGGGGGAAGGTGGTTGCTATTTAATGTCATTCCAAGTAAAGAGAAATGAAACGTTGACGTCATTTGCATGAGTTTTACTATTCCCCTATAAATTGTACAATGCCAGTTCTCAATGCAAACATAAGAGCATTTAACCCTTACCTAGAGTCACCAAAATACAGAACTTTGACCTTGGAGCCCGGACACGTGTATGTGTTTTGTTGTTTCCAGAACCGTGGAAGTGCTCCTCAAAGCTAACTCAACTGTTTTTATTCCGTTTCGCGGTACACACGCATTGGCCATCCCTCTCCACCTTTGGCTCACAGCAGAGGCTGTGCTGGAGATTACCAGCCTGAAATGCTAACAGTGGAGGGAAGTTCCTGTTGGTTGTTGTCACAGACCACGCCCTCCCTGAACCCTCCCTGCCAGCCTCCTGATCTGCTCTATGCCCAAGGCCCCTCAAGTCCCTCATGGCCTTCGGTGTGAATGACTGGCTCACAGGGGGCGGTCGCATGGGCAAGAAGGATATGACAGGGCTCTCTGGTCAGTTGCGTCTCTTAGAACGCCGTCGCCTTCTTTTGGCATTCTTCCATTCTGGTCCCAACAGAAAAGCACAGCCTCTCCAGGCCAGGTGGGCCCCGCTCAGTTGCAGCGCAGGGCACTGAGACATGAGCTCAGTGGGGGAGGCCACATGTCTCTCATGAGCTTTTGCTGAATTCCTGCATGGGATGCCTGGAGAACGCTCTATGCGGTGGGGCAGCCAGGAACTCCGTGGACACGCGAAGTGCACGCAGCTCCCTTGCTGCGCCGTTTTATTGGACTTCGCTTATAAAACAGAAGTTCAAAGATGAAAGTACTAAGAAGGTCAAGATAGTGAGAGCACGGCATTAAGCCATGCCCTTTGGAGCACAGAGTCTATTGCAAATGCGCAGATCATGTGCCCAAGATGCCAGCCCTGGTCAGAAATCAAAGTCAACTCTGGTTGTTACTAGTCTAGAGGCTCTGGGGGTATAGACGTTCCTCTCAGGCCTGAACCGCAGCCAAAGCTGATGATTCCCTTCCTCACAACACCCCTCCCCCCCCCCCATAAGTGATAAGGCTCAGGGAAGCGCTCCCCTGTAGGGAAGGTGGAATTATGGCCCTGCACCTGTAGTTTCAGGACTTGAGGCTGAGGAAGGAAGGAGTGGGGATGAATCACCTGGGCACAGCTAGAGTCCAGTGAAAGGAGAAGTCTTGTCCAGGAAATGCTCTCATGACCAGAAATTAAGGAGGAAATCCAAAATGTCACCATAATCTAGCAGTGCCCTTCTTTCTCTCAAGCATAATGTTTTCAACAAACTCCTCTCTGGACATGTCTTTCTGGCACACACGCACACATGCACACACACACACACGCGCGCGCAACAGGTACAACCCCTGGAACAACAGGGACGGAGTGGGAAAAGTCAGGGAGCTCTTCGTTCCGGCCACACCTCCTTTTCTTTCTTGATGTGTGACTCTGGTCAGGTCACCTAACTTCTCTGAAGCTTGGCTGTCTTCGCTGTGAAATGTGACGGGTGATCCCTAACTCGGAGATCAGCGGCATGCGAGAAGTAAACTCAAGAATGTCCACAAAGTGGGCTGTAAGCTGAAAATTGCGCGTGCAGCGCGTCGGCCATGTTGGTGTCCCGTGTATAAACGGTGTATCTCACATACAGACCCCATCAGGAAATTTCACTCGGGGGCAGAGTGATTTACAAAGCCTGCTCAGAAGTGAAGTCAATTAAGGTCAGCTTTCTATGTTGCTAAACAACAGGGGATTCTGGGTTCAGTAACGTTGAAAGGCAGGCCCAACACACCCCTTGAAACCGGGCTTTTGAGAGGGTTCAAAGGAACGGGAAACAAAAGCCTCTCTTTGTGATGTTTTCACTCTTCCTTCATTGTCCTCTTTCACCCTCCAAGGGCCTTCATGTAAAGAAAGGGGCTGCTAATGTGGCGAGTGGGAGTTTAAAATTGTCCTGGGCCAACAATGTTGGCACATTCTGCCGGGCCTCATTACAGAATCATCTGAAATGCTTGAGAAGTGTTTCCCACTCATTAGCATAAATAGCAGAAAAACTCTTTCACAAACAAAGCAGGTTCCATCTGCCCCCAGTATGTCCTCACCTTGACTTCAAATGGCCAGTCCCTCCCCCAGTACAATACCGGGGGCGCCGGCCTCCGAGGCCCCGAGCACCCCACTTCAGAATGGCATTCAGTGAAATATCAACACGGTAACCTGCATGTTTATTCATTGGCCAGCCCCTGCTTTTAATGGAGTCCCTTCCCCATTGTGGCCACTTGATTCTTTCACAGACCTAAAGGGAGAGGCCGGGAGAGGCTTCCTTTCCGAGCTGTTGGGGTCCTTGGCAACCCACACCTTGTGAGTGGGTTGACCAGGCTAATTAGGTTTGTTCTGCCTTTTTGGCCCAAGCGTATTTTGTCAGGTATTCTGCTCTGGGATTAAAGAGTCATTAATCACCCGGGGCTGACGCTGACAAGGTGGCTTTTACAATGAAGTCCACTTCCCTGGTGTTGGCCGGAGCCAAAGCCGGATCTGTTTTGCATTACATTGCAGAAGAATGTAACGGCTTCTTCTCCCCAGTCAACCTCAGAGGACATCTATCACGGGCTCCAGTCCTGGAGGAGGCCGGTGCCAGTGTCAGAGATAGCATCTGTCTTGCAGGCAAATTGTGCTAACAGCAGCTGGGTGGAGTTGGTTCTGGGAAGGGCATTTCCTAGAACAAGATTAGAGCATGACAGACTTGGGGTGGGGTGGGGGACCTTCCTCATCAGTTAGAATGGTATGTCACTGCTTGTCACCCTCACTGCATCTGAACCCACGTCTAAGCTTTTATAACTATTTTCAGCATGATCGATACTCTTGTATTTGTCAAGTCAGAGGGCCCGGAGTTCTTAAAAGGAGAAGGAAAGGAAGTCATTGGCAGTTGCCGAGTTTCCATTAGTTGAACCTGGAACAACATCGGTTCGAAGTGTGAAGGTGTGCTTATATGCGGATCTGTTCCACAAATACGGTAGAGTGCTGGCAATGTATTTTCTCTTCCTTATGATTTTCTTTTTTTTTTTTTAATTTTTAATTTTATTTTTAAACATTTTTTTTAACGTTTATTTATTATTGAAAGACAGAGAGTCAGAGCATGAGCAGGGGAGGGGCAGAGGGAGAGGGAGACACAGAATCCGAAGCAGGCTCCAGGCTCCGAGCTGTCAGCACGGAGCCCGACGCGGGGCTCGAACTCACAAACCACGAGATCATGATCTGAGCCGAAGTCAGACGCTTAACCAACTGAGCCACCCAGGCACCCTTTTTTTTTTTTTTTAATTTTTTAAATGTTTATTTATTTTTGAGAAGGAGAGAAAGACAGAGCAGGAGTGGGGGAGGGGCAGAGAGAGAGGGAGACACAGAATCCAAAGCAGGCTCCAGAGCCCGACGCAGGGCATGAGATCATGACCTGACCTGAAATCAAGAGTTGGGTGCTTAACCAAGGGAGCCACCCTGGCCCCCCCATGATTTTCTTAGTAACGTTTTTTTTTTTTTTCTCTAGCTTAACTTACCATAAGAATACAGTATTTAATACATATACAAAAGTGTTCATCAACTGTTAATATTATGGGTAAGGCTTCCAGTCAACAGTAGGCTATTAGATGTTAAATTTAGGGGGAGTCAAAAGTCACACAAGGATTTCTGACTGGGTAAGAGGTTGGGACCTTAAACCAGCCTTGCTCCAGGGTCAACTGTTCTACAAAGGCTAGGCACTGAGGTGGGTATTTTGCATACAAATGATTTAATGAATTTAAATGTCATTTTAATGCAATGACATGAGGTACTTTTCCTGGGACAGCTTTTTGAAAGGATGAGAAGAGTTCCCTAAATTCAGCAGTTCTTATGAGCTTTCTTTTTTTTTTTAAAAAAATGTTTTTTTTCAACGTTTATTTATTTTTGGGACAGAGAGAGACAGAGCATGAATGGGGGAGGGGCAGAGAGAGAGAGAGGGAGACACAGAATCGGAAACAGGCTCCAGGCTCCGAGCCATCAGCCCAGAGCCTGACGCGGGGCTCGAACTCACGGACCGCGAGATCGTGACCTGGCCGAAGTCGGACGCTTAACCGACTGCACCACCAGGCGCCCCTTCTTATGAGCTTTCGTTATTACTTATGTAAATCATAAGTTAAAAGTTTAGGTCATGGGGCACCTGTGTGGTTCAGTTAGTTGAGCAGCAGACTTTTTCTTGATCTGCTCAGGTCGTAGTCCCAGGGTTGTGGGATCAAGCCCCATGTCAGGCTCTGCCCTGACAGTGTGGAGCCTGCTTGGGAATCTCTCTCTCTCTCTCTCTCTCTCTCTCTCTCTCTCTGTCTCTCTCTGTCTCTGCCCCTCCCCTGCTCAAGCTGTCAGTCTCTCTCCAAAAAAAAAAAGGTTTAGGTCAGTCACTTATCAAATTATCAGGATTATTGTTTCCCTTTTATCTCTCAGATCTGTGATAACTGTTTTTCTGCGGCTGCTTTCTTGTCCTCCTGTCTTCTCTTACCCTTTCATTACTTCACATCTATTGAGCACCTATGATGCCGGGTGCTGGAAATACCGAGATTTAAAACACATGGCTACAGGGGCACCTGGGTGGCTCGGTCAGTTAAGCGTCCGACTTCAGCTCAGGTCATGATCTCACAGCCCGTGAGTTCGAGCCCCGCGTCGGGCTCTGTGCTGACAGCTCAGAGCCTGCAGCCTGTTTCGGATTCTGTGTCTCCCTCTCTCTCTGACCCTCCCCCGTTCATGCTCTGTCTCTCTCTGTCTCAAAAATAAATAAATGTTAAAAAAAAAAATTTTTTTTAAATAAAAAAAAATAAAACACATGGCTACAGGCCCCATTTCTCATCTAGTTCCTGGAAAATGAGCTCCTCACAAGAGAATAAATCGAGGATGTCGGAAAAAAGAAATCCACCCCAGAAGGGCAGTGAAGCGAACCCCAGGATGCTGCAGGCCCTCCCCTCCCACCCCACCCCACCCCACCCCACCCCACCCCACAACAGCTGAACACCACACAGGGAAGCCCACCGCTGGCCACCGCTGTAGCACAGAGCTCCAGAGAGTTTTCTGCACAGAGATTAATTTGCTAGGAGACCTGTGGAGGGCATTTAGATCTTTGGCAAAGAGTCTGAACTTTAATGATTGTTTAATACAAAGTAAACAAAGCAAATGAAAAAATAAGACAGTTACCAATTCCAGGAAAGGAAAACTAATCACGGCTTATTGTTAGAAATATAATCTATATTTTCATAATGTAAATACTGAATTTTGAATAAACTACATTAACTTGCAACAATATTAAGAAGAAGTGGAATGAAAAAGGAGAGTCTGTATAAGCGGGGTGAGGCAGGGGAGGAAAGGGCTAAACTGACTTTTCATAGTGGGAATTCAAGAGTGAATGCTGAAAACTGACAAAACAGAAACACAAGCATGTGAGAGACAGCCCTTGTAGAATTATTTGACTCTCCAAATTACATGCATGTTTAATTTTGATAAATAAAAAAGCCCTTAAATTTAAAAGTCACTGAACCTATGTGACTTAAAATTTTTTTTTCTTAACATTTATTTATTTTTGAGAGACAGAGCACAAGCAGGGAAGGGGCAGAGAGAGAGAGGGAGCCACAGAATCCGAAACAGGCTCCAGGCTCTGAGCTGTCAGCACGGAGCCTGACATGGGGCTCGAACTCATGAGCTGAACCATGAAATCATGACCTGAGCCAAAGTCAGATGCTCAGCCGACTAAGCCACCCAGGCGCCCCCAATGTAACTTGTAAAATAAGACACTGTGGGGCACCTGGGTGGCTCAGTCGGTTAAGCATCCGACTCTTGTTTCAGCTCAGGTCATGATCTCACGGTTTCGTGAGTTCGAGCCCCACATCAAGCTTCATGCTGTCAGCAGGGAGCCTGCTTGGGATTCTCTCTCCGTCTCTCTCTGCCCCTTCCCACCCCTTGCGCTGTCTCTGCCTCTCTCAAATAAATAAATAAACTTAAAAAACAAGATAAAATAAAGTAAAATAAAAATAAAATAAGACACTGTGTTGTCAAGGGATTAACAACATCACTGGGAGACCATCAGATAAAGAAAGATTTAAAAGGTACCTGGAATGCTGGCCCGGCTGGGCTGTTCAGAGGGAGGGGCGCAGGAAGCTCGCAGGGGAGGGCGGCGTGGCGGGCCAGTATCTAGAGTGATGCGGCTGGGACAGGGAAGGAGCCCTGAGGAATTTGGTTACCTGGAAGTCTGGAAGCAGGAGAAGGTGATAGAACACCAGGAACATAATGCTCAGGCCCCATCTGATAAGGCACCCCATGTGATGTCCACAGAGCCCAAGGCAGCCGAGGTTTAAATCCCAGCTTCAGTACTTACCAGTCACAGGACTTTAGGCAAGCTATTCAACCTCATGGAGCCTCACTTCATCTGTTAACAAGAAAAATAATCTCTCCCACACGCGATTGTTTTCAGGGTGGATTTAGACACATTTATAAAACGTCCACTAAATACTTAACACATATCAGGCACCAAATAAAAGCTAGTCCTCAAGCACATTATCAGCGAAACCCGTAAGGTCAAGATTTTTTTCTCGTTTCTTGGAAGTGTCGAAAATGCACGCAGAGATGACCTATTCAGATCTACAGAATGACTCACAGTCAGAAAGCAATGAGCGCTTTTACCCAGTCTATGAGACCTACCTATGTGTTCAATTCCTGAATGAAATTTTCTGGGGCCGGTTTTCAACGTGGAAAGCCACTGTTAACTTGTCCTTTAAAGCCATTTTCTTCGCATGCATTTTTTTTCTTGTCTCATTTCAGATCTTTTCTTAGTTTGAAAACTCAGAAAACTGCACAGGCAACCTGTCCTTGTTTTCTTTTTTTCTCTAGATCTCTACGCCATAGATCCCTCCTCATCTCTCTTCCTCCCCCTCAGGCCCAGAAACCCTCTTGTCTTCCCTTCTTTCTTTCTGTCTGAGGCTTCATCCTGCTGCCTGTGCTTATCATTAAGAGCCTGGCCGTCTTTCCAGCTTCCTCCCCACTCCTGTCATCAGCGCATGCGAACAGCTCAAGTCGATGTTTGTCCCAAGGACTGGAGGCTGTTTTTTGAGATTGAATATTTCCATAACAAACGAAAATTTGACTTAGCCTTAGGAGAAATATAATCAGAGGCGGGCCTCCCAGACTTTCTGGGGGTGCGAATGAGCTGCCCAGAGGGTAGGCTTGAAAAAAAAAAATCAATATAAATGATACTCACTTGTAGTATTTTGGAGGGGAAGGAGGAGGAGAGGGAAGAAAAAAAAAAAATCTGTCTGAACAAGAGAGGTTGTAATTCAAAAGCTGCCACACAGCAAGTAGGAACCTCCGAGGAGGATAGATCATCACTCTCTCTGGGTTTGACAAGGAGGTTGATGGGAAGTCGTGACCAGACTTGCACCCGCTCTTCAAGGAATATGAAAAACACTGCTGGCCTCACCAGGCCCGTTCACAGTCCAGGGAAGGTGGGAAGGGTTTAGCAGCACAAGGAAAACCACCCTCCACCAAACTTTATACATGTGATCCCGAAGCTAGGAGATAAAAGTTAAGTGTAAATTTTATAACCGTAGCTAACACCATATGTTATTAAAATCATAGCTAACATTTATTGAGTACTTGCCCTGTATGAGACGCTGTACTAAGAATTTTGCATGCAATCCAGATTTGAACCTCATGGCAATTCCATGGAGGAGTCTCTCCTATGATTTTCCCTAGCTTGCGGGTGACAAAAATGAGGCTTAAAGAGGTGATCGGCCCAGGTAAATCTAGGACTCCGACAAACGCAGAGCTTCCCAGATTGTCCCAGATTGGAAAATCCCCATTCTATGGCAAGACAATTTTTAAAGTGTTAATGTGCACGCCTTTCTCCTGAATTTTCACAAGCCTTCCAAGCAGGTAGAGATTCCTGCCTCAAGGGTTTCTGTAAAACAATAAGCAAAAAAAAAAAAAAAAAAAAAAAAGTCACCTGAAAATCAAGTCTCCTGCTGTCTCTTGCAGAAGCAAGAGAGATGCTGACCCAGGAGAAGAGAGTGGTGAGAAATTTCTCTCAGACCTGGAGAGTGGTTCCCGGCATCCTGTGCGGTTTTCCCCCTTCAGGGAGATGCCAGGGCCTCCTCAGGATGGCTCCGTGGTGCATACGGAGAGCCAAGCCAGAGAGTGTTCAACGGATTCTGCCTTTCCCCGGGACCTGTGGGGGAGAGCAGAGGAGAGATCCCCGGTCATGCCTGGGATTGATTTCCTCTGTCATAGTGGAGAAGGGTTTTAAGATAATTTTAAACAAACGAAAGCTGTATTTCTTGAACAGATGAGTTTATGTACCAAGGTTCATACCCACCACAACATCATACACTGAGTAAGGGGGGTGGGGGAGAGCCTCGGTCTCGAACATCTCTTTGATGCCTATCGGCAGGAGTTGGGCCACATGGGGTCAGGGGATTGGCAAGAAAAGCTGAAAATGCCAAGTTTCACCTTCATCTGCTACACAGAAGAAAACTGTTCCTCGCCTTCTCCTTCCCATCCTGCCCCTCGGCCCAGAGATAACCCCCTGAGCTCACACTGCTGGCTCCGGGAAGTCCCAACTTGTCACATATAGAGAACAGAGGAATCCATCGCTGAGATGGCAGAAAGCATCTGTCCAAATGCACACCCCACTGTCAGAGACCCAGCCAGAAACTCTCCCCAAAGCCACCTCATCATCACCTTCCCCCGAAGCTTGAACACTTTTTAAATTAAGGAACTATTACCAAATTTTTTTTTTTTGGAGTAGGTTTATCTGACCTTACCATCCCCACAAGGTATTCTTTTTTAGAAACTCTCTCGTCACACCTATTCTCTCCCCTTCCCCACACAATTGGTGATGACGCATTTGTTTGCCATTGGTTTAATTTCTGTCTTCTCTGTTAGTTCCGTCAGGAGAGGGACTGTGCCTTGTCCTCTGCTGTGTGCCTATAGCCTGTAGCACAGTTGGCAAACACAGCAGGGGCTTGATCCACGCTTAATGAAAAAAACAAAAAAGTACTTCCTGAATGCACCGTGGAAGGAACATGGAGCAGTCATAGGCGGCCCAAAACTCGCAATCATCTGGCCCAATGCCATGACAGAGTAAAGCCTAGAGAGGCTAGACGACTTGCCCGAGGCTCCAAACTTGGTTTAAAAAATTTTTTTTTTCAACGTTTATTTATTTTTGGGACAGAGAGAGACAGAGCATGAACGGGGGAGGGGCAGAGAGAGAGGGAGACACAGAATCGGAAACAGGCTCCAGGCTCTGAGCCATCAGCCCAGAGCCTGACGCGGGGCTCGAACTCACGGACCGCGAGATCGTGACCTGGCTGAAGTCGGACGCTTAACCGACTGCGCCACCCAGGCGCCCCTCCAAACTTGGTTTAAAAAAAGGTTCCGGGACTCCAGGCAGACCCTAGAGTGACCTTCCTCGACCCTGGCATCTTCAGTCTCTAAACGTGCCAGGAATGGACCAAGTTCAAATTCTGGACCACCTGTCCCTGCATGCACGCTTGCGCTCCCTTTACGCCGTTAAGCTCACTCCCCACGATACTGTCTGAGGCCTCTCCTACCTATATCTGTGGTGCTCCCTGTCTCCTGCGGTGTCTCAGTCTTCCCAAAAGAGTCCTTGCTCTCCTTCTTCGTACGGAGAATTTTATATTTTATATTTTAATATGAGAGTCAAAGGCTTTGAAACGTGTCCTTTTTCAACAGATGTTCACAGAGAACCTAGAAATACGGACACTGTTCTAGTACTAAGGGCTGGAGCCATAAGCAGTTTAAGTCCTCATGGAGCATATCTTCTGCTGAGGAAGACAGTTAATAAACGCAAACCAATGAATAAAAATTAGATAGTGGTGGGATGCCTGGGTGGCGCAGTGGTTAAGAGCCTGACTCTTGACTTGCGCTCAGGTCACCATCTCACAGTTTGTGAGTTCGAGCCCCGCATCTGGCTTTGTGCTGACAGTGCAGGGCCTGCCTGGGATTCTCTCTCTCTCTCTTTCTGCCCCTCCTCTGCTCTCTCTCTCTGCCCTTCCCCCCGCTCACTCTCTATTTTCTCTCTCTCTCAAAAAGTAAAGTTTTTAAAAAAGCAGATAGCGGCAAGTGCAGTGAAGAAAATAAAACACAGTAAGGGGTTCGAGGCTGGAGTTCGAGGAGATTTCCCTGAGAAGGACATATTTAAGTTAAGCCTGAATTCTGAGAAAAACCCAGCCCGCAAAGTTCTGGTATTTCAGGCAGACGTTACTACTTCGAGAGCCCTGAAGACCTGGCCGGTGGCTGGAATGTAATGATGGAAACTTCAAAAAGTCAGGGAGGTGCGCAAAGGACAGATCCCGGAGTCTTGTAGGCCATGGAGGAAGACTGAATTTTATTCCATAGGCACCAGGAAACCACTGGAGGTTTTTAAGCTGGGAGTGATAGGATCCGTCGCATTTAAAAACGACCAGGAAGGTTTGGCTGTCAAGTAGAGCAGCAGCAGAGACAAACCAGAGGCCCGGCCAAGAGAGGGGCGTTCCCGGATTAGGCTGCAGAGGCCAGAACCACGAGAAGTGGCTGGACCGTGGTGTGTTTTGGGCACGAGCTGCTGATAGATTGGATGTGGGTTGGGAGGGAAAGTGACGCATCAAATGTGACTCCTGGAGTCTGGCTCGAGCCCCACGGGATGGCGGCACCGACATGCACAAGATTGGGAAAGAATCAAACCCGTAGGGCGAGGGTAACCAAGAGTTGGTTTGGGATGCGTTAAATCCAGGAGGTCTATTAGCCCAGTGGAGATGCCAAGGAAGCAACCAGATATACAACCCAAGGAATATACAGTAGTCAAGACATTTCTGAAGTCTAACAGGCAGCCTTGGGCCAAGGTTGGAAGCAGGGATGGGAAAGGAGAGGACTCCTAGGGCTTGGCGAGTCTCATCACCCAACCACCGGACAGGTGACACTCCCTCGTGCCTTCGGCACCAGAGCCTTTTCACTCAACCTTCCAAGCAAAGGGCCTGGTCTAATCTCTCAGCTGCGGGGAGGTGGAGCTAATTTCACAGCGGGCAGCTAATGAATCACCTTGAATTTCTAAACGGTGAAGGTCTACCGCTAGGTCAACGAATCAGGGAACAATTGCAGTTAGAGTTTTTCCGTAATTCATAAAAAGATAGACGTTCTTTCTTAATCCTGCTGTCTACGAGGCCAGCCTCCAACGGTGGGGCCCCCGGGGCCTACATGTAGGGAGCGCAGTGGACACAGCTGTTGCCCATGCCCGTGCTTGTCCTCACCCCACCCCCACTTTCCCGCGTGGGAGTGAAGCTCGCTGGTGACACTAGGGAGCCATTGTGCCAGTCCTGGAAGTGCCAGCTGTGAGGCTCCTTAGGTGCTATAATCAATGTCCCTACATTTAAAGCTGCTTCGAATGGGGTCTTTCTCTTCCCTCCGTACACTTAGATGCGCCACGGAGCTCACCCCCTCCAACTGCTTGTTTCTAACCGCTGTCACATAGCCATTCGTTCCGCCACGTGTGAGGCACTCAGGAAAACGTGGTGAAGAAACCACTCGGCCTGGTGGTGCCCGTCCCCGTGGATCTGACAGTCCGGCGGGGACACAGACGGCACACAGGTAAATGATGAAACGGATCATTCCCAATTGCACACCTAGGAAGGGGAAGGACGGTGCGCTATGAGACACAGCCTCCGGATCTCATCCTCTGAGGAGGTGTCGCTGAGGAGGTGATGTTTAAACTGAGACCTGAAAGATGATGGGGGAACTGGGCAGGTCACTGGGGAGAGCGTGCGGCTCTTGATCTCTGGGTCATGAGTTTGAGCCCCATGTTGGGTGTAGAGCTTACTTTAAAAAATAAGTAACAACAAATATGTAAACTAGGACCTGGAAGATGAGAAGGATCCAAATGGGGAAGAGAGGGCAGAGGAGTATTTCAACAAGCCGGAATAACCAAACTGACGTGTTCTTCCAGCCCCATCTCTAAGCAGAAGCTCTTGAACATCATATACCTTTTTCAATACGACATAGTGTTGTCACTCTGAATCTGAATCATCTAAGAGATAGAGGGGTGTTTTTGCCCCTTCACTAAGCATCCCGAGGTTGCTAAATTCGGAGTGTCTACACCAGCACCAACCCCTCAGATGCTATCACTTGTGTGTCATTTTTTTATATTAAATATAATTTTTCGTCAAATTGGTTTCCATACAACACCGAGTGCTCATCCCAAAAGGTGCCCTCCTCAATGCCCATCACCCACTTTCCCCTCCCTCCCACCTCCCATCAACCCTCAGTTTATTCTCAGTTTTTGAGTCTCTTATGGTTTGCCTCCCTCCCTCCCTGTAACTTTTTTTTCCCCCACTTGTGTGTCATTGACAAAGCTTTTGAGCAATCCTGTCCCTGCCTTCAAACAAACAAAACCAAGAATAATAAAATTCCTTCCCCTGTGAGTCTCTAACGGAATGTTTTTTTTTTCTTTTTCTTTGAGGCACCTTTAGATTCCCTTTTTTGGGGGAACGAGAATTAATGCTGGTTAATGGTCCTCAAGGGTTCCCTCACACTGTTTCTACTATCCTCCCTGATGGTTGATTCTGGCCAAGAGAGCTGGCTTTGCAAAACGGGTGTCAACCCCAAGGATCCAGAGTCAGGCAGGCCATTTCGCCATGTTTAAAAATCAGGAGAAAGATTTCAATTTGTTTCGGTAAGATGTCAACATGCAATAATAGGAACCCACACAGACAGACAGACCTGTACTGGAATTTAGATTCAGTTCAGTGACCTTGGGGGTGTTACCTAATCTCTCCAAGCCTCCGTTTCCTCACCTGTAAAATATGGATAGTAATTTCTACCTTACAAGAATTAACTGTGATCATCCGTTTCAAGCACCCACCTGACATGTAGTCAATACTCAGGACGTGGCGCCTGGGTGGCTCAGTCAGTAAAACACCGACTCCTGATTTCAGCCGAGGTCATGATCTCACGGTTTGTGAGATGGAACCCCACATCAGGCTCTGCACTGGCAGTGCAGAGCCTGCTTGGAATTCTCTCTCTCCTTCTCTCTCTCTCTCTGCCCGTCCCTTGCTCCCTCTCTCTCTCTCTCTCAAAAATAAACAAA
This sequence comes from Herpailurus yagouaroundi, assembly GCF_014898765.1. NCBI lineage: Eukaryota > Metazoa > Chordata > Mammalia > Carnivora > Felidae > Herpailurus > Herpailurus yagouaroundi. The sequence goes on along the minus strand of NW_024412403.1, from coordinate 75,065,916 downwards.
TAAACATTTTTTTTTTTTTTAAATACTCAGGAAATATTGGGTCCTCTCCTTTCAAGGCCTGGCTCTCAATTGCCTAATTATATCTTCTGAGGCGCTCAAACGTGGTTATAGCTGGTGCGCCTCAGAGAATATTTCAATTACAGGTGCCCTAAGTGGTACTCTCTCATTTGGAATCCGTGATTTAAATCAGCAATGGCTGCAGGCTGCTCAGGTGTGGCAGGAGAGCTCCCACCCAGCTCACCTTCCCTCCTGCCTGCCTCATCAAAGCCAAGTCAAAAGCCAAGGGAGACTATGGGAATAAAAACCTTTTAACACATATAGACTATTGAGCTATTTGCAAAGAGCTCCTAGGCTCGGAGCAACACGGAGCCGGCATTATTACCGTCTCATTACAACAGGATTGGGGAAATTGAGGTCTAGAGATGGGAAGTCATGTCTTTAAAGCCTCAGAAGTAAGTTGATTGGGAATCCAGCGCTCCTGCCACACCACCGCATCCTGACAAGGGCAATTTCGTCCTTCACTGGAAAAGTTCACCACCAGCAACTGTCCTGACTCATCAGCAGCAGGGAATTCACTCCTGAATTGCCCTTCCTACTCCATGCCCTTCCTTGCTCCTTGTTCTGCTAGCTTTTCTAGACCGATGTCAGTTGCTTACTCTGGCCTCAGGATAGTCTGACCCTATTCTGGGGCTTGCCTAGCATTTCTCACTGCTGTCAATGTGCTTTCACAGGTGGTAGCAGGCTGCTTTGGAACGCTTTCACCAAAACCTGTGACTTTTTTCTTTTCTTTTTAAAAACAAATTTTTTTTAATATTTATTTATTATTGAGAGACAGAGAGCATGAGCATGGGAGGGGCAGAGAGAGGGGGAGACAGAGACTTTGAAGCAGGCTCCAGGCTCTGAGCTGTCAGCACAGAGCCCAACACGGGGCTCGAACTCACAACCCGCGAGATCGAGACCTGAGCCGAGGTCGGACGTTTAACCAACTGAGCCACCCAGAGCCCCAGAATCTGTGACTTTTTTCTAAGGCAGGTATGGGAAAAATCAGCCTGACTCTGGTCGGAGTCTGGTTCCGGCCATGGCTCAAGGGTTACGGGCACTGGGTGATGTGGCCCACCCATTTACCCAAGGCTGACAAAGGTAAATTAAGAACCACTCTGCTCTTCAAAAACAAAGGACCAGCCAAAAGAAATGGAAAATAGTATTCCATCCTCAACAGAGTCAGGATGGAACTCAAGCAAAGCTCCGATGTTCGCATCAATTTCTCCAAAATAGAAACAAAGCGTCAGAGTTGACAGAGATCTTCGGATCCGATAACCTCATTTCACACAATGACGGACTGGCGAACAGAAAGTGGCTTATCCACGGCCACACAGCTAGCAAAGGCAGGGCTAGAACCCAGGCCCCAGAACCCCGGTTCACTTTTCTTACTGAACGATACGGTTCACTCCAGAGCCCTAAGCATGTTCTTTTTGGAAGACCCAGGTGATCTCTACCCTACCACTTCCCACACCCCACTCACCCTCCCAGAAAGGTTGTACTGCAGTGGATGTTTGTCATGGGCTTGGGTGGCACGGATCTATGTCTATGAGATGCTCATCCAGGGACAGCTGTTTCCAGCAAGCCCCCTCCCCCCAAGCAGACTTCAGCTGTGAGCAGTCGCCACCCTAAACCTGCCCAGTGACCCAGGAGAAAAGGATTCACATATTCCCCCCCCGCCCCACCCTTAGGAAACCAGGGATTCCTGGGATAAACTTTGCATTCTCCCCAGCTTGTGGGATCCACCGGGACATGGTAAAGGAAGCGCGGACAGTAGCTTGCTCTTGTTTTCGGGAATTCCGTTCACACTTAGTTGACCCCGCGGCCACCATCTCTCCCCATCCCCTCCTTTACTTCCTCTTCTGCTTCCTCCATCACTTCCTCTTCTGCTTCCTCCATCACTGCCATCACTACCCCCCACCGCCTCCACCCACTCTACCTCTGTCTCCTCTGCACCTCTGCCCCCAACACCCCTTCCTCCTCCACCACCGCCTCCTTCTTTGCCCCTTCCCCTACGCCACCGCCACCACCGGCAGCTTCGCGGCCACCTTTTTTATAGCCTGAAAATAGGTCTCCGCGCCAAAGATGACTCAAGACCCTAATGCTTTCAAAACAAGACAAGTGATCAGTATTTTGAACCTATAGCCGGGGTCGCTGAGACTTATCATGGCTTTGAAATAAACCGGGATTAACTCCTTCTCTTCCTGGTCGTGTTTCAAAGCGCTTACCTACCATCTCTCTCTCTCTCACCAGAAGACCTTAGGTACTCTGAAACGAAGCAGACAATGGTGGCCTTGTTGCAGAAGCCTGATATTAATAGACTCTGCCTTTTGATTTCAGCCTGGAAACACTGGCAGCAAACCAGTGTGAGAGAAGAGGGCCTTGTGTGTAGCAAAAGTTTGAAAGAGAGACGAAGAAAAAACCCAACCCAGCTTTGATCAGAAGGGTCTGAAGATGAATTGTGGTCATTTCACAGGTCTCTGGGAGGAGGTTAATGTCATTTTGAGACAAGGAAACTGGGTTAAAAAAAAAAAAAAAAAAAGGAACACTGAGAAGGGATGCACTTTCGGACCGAACGGGGCCACCGCACCGAGAGGATCAAAGCTGCTCGCCATACAGAGAATGAAGGATTATTCACTTTCTATTTTTTCACGCCTGCAGCACACATGGGGATCTAATTGGTGGGGATGCAAAATACAGACAGGCAGCCCCAGCAGCAGGGCAGGGCCCGAAGGAGGAGGGGGGCCCCCGCTTCGTGCAGCTGCAAGCCATTAAAGGCAAGCCCGCCGCCCCGCGCCGCTTTAATTGCTCTTCTGTGTGTTTCCTCCGCTCACCAGCGCTAGTGTCTACTTCCCAGTCTCTCTGATCTCAGAGGTGATGAGCTTGACGGCTGTCAGGCCTGCGGGGTCAGGGGAGGCAGGAGGCGAGGCTCAGGGGAGTGGGAGGCACCCCCGCGTCGGGGAGGGGCTGCTGCGGGAAGAGGCGGAGTGGGGCCCTGCCCTGCTCCCCCCACCCCAGCCTTGTTCCTTGGCAGGTAGGGAGCCAGGGTCCCTCCCCCGACGGCTGCTGTCTCAGTTCTAACCCATGACACCAGGGGAGATACGGGACAGAAGGAAGACCCACACCACCGTGCAAGTGTCTGACCGTAGGCACATCACTCAGTCTCCTTGACCTGTCATCTCCTTGTCTTTGGAAAGGGGTGTGTGCCTAACCCCTAACATGCCCTGGAGATTACCCGTCCTGAAAGGCTAACCGGTGGAGGGAAGTGCCTGTTGGTTGTTGTCACAGACCACGTCCTCCCTGAACCCTCCCTGCCAGCCTCCTGATCTGCTCTATGTCCAAGTCCCCCCAAGTCCACCCTTCAGCCCTTCTCAGTGCCCCTCCCTGGGGAACACTGCCCTGACTACCCAGGTCTGTAGGATCGCAGACCCCTCCTGTCACTCGTATCAGGCCCCCGCCTTCTCTCTCTTAGACCTCATCCTTGCCACATCCTCCTGACAGGCATGGCTGTCTCCAGTACCCCCCTTCCCCCTCCATCACCTCCATTTCAAACCCCCAGTTATCTACGTATGTGAAGCTATAAAAGGTAAGCTCAGCCACTCACTTCTCTGCTGAAAAGTATGGCGGCTCCCTGTTGTGTTCTTGTGCTCTCCCCTTAGGGAATGCTTTGCTTCTTCCTTGGTCTGACTTACCCTCAAGACTCAGCTGAGTTATTACCTCTTCCAGGTAGCCCCCCATTGCAAGACAAGAGCCTCCGCTAGGCATAGTCGTGCTTTCGTATTGCCGTGCACTGACCACAGCGGACTCAAAACGTTTAGCCTTTCCCCCGCTTGAAAGTGTCTGTCCCCTCCACTTGAAGGTGAGCTTTTGGGGGGAACAGGACTGCATTTTCATTCATCTTTATACTCCCAGCATGTAGGATGATGAGCACAGTGCCTGGAAAAGAGCGGGCACTCCATAAATATATTTTGAACTGATTTATGGCTATCAATTGTTGTTTATTTGTCTCCCGCGCAAGTTATCCAATTAAGTTGAAAGCATTTGGTGAGATGGGAATGTGTCTGATTCATTCTGTATTCTACACAATGCCCAGCACAGGGCAGAGTCTCAATGGAGAGTTGCTAGTTCCAAGGTCTGGCGCTGCTAGCAATAATATCCCTGCTGAGTCTGGCTTGTCTAGTGCTGTTTCCTCAGCATCTAGAACAGAGCTTTGCAGGTACTCAATAAATATATTTTGAATGGATGAACGGTTATGACACTGTAGGGAAAACACCTGTCTGGTTAGAGGGCCTGAGTTCTAGAGGTAACACATTCAAACTGAATGAGGCCAGGGTCGGTTAAGCGTCTGAGTGGTTTCGGCTCAGGTCACGATCTCACGCTTCGTGAGTTCAAGCCCCACATCAGGCTACATGCTGACAGCACAGAGCCTGCTTGGGATTCTCTCTCTCCGTCTCTCTCTGCCCCTCCCCCTCTTGCTCTGTCTCTTTTTCTCAAAAAAACAAAAAACAAAAAACTTAATGAGGCCAAAAGAGAACTTGTTTTCTCCAAAACTCCACCCGTTACCCCAAAGCCCCAGCAAACATTCTGCATCTTGGTCCCACCATCCACTCAGTTGCTCGGACCAAAATCTGGGAGTAATATTTGATTCATCCATTATCTTTTGGTCTTGCATTCAATCCACCAATAAGTTCTACAAGCTCTGTTTCCAAAATGTACCCAACCTCTAACCATCACCTTTACAGCCACCGTCCTAGTTCAAACTGCTATCATCTTGCCCTTGCAACTGGTCTCCCTGCCCAACACACACACACACACACACACACACACACACACACACTACCTATCGTTTCATTTTATCACCATGGTCTTTCTATCACCCCAATGCTTTCCCACTTAGAATAAAATCCAAACTTCTCATGACAGTCTACAAACCTCACACAATCCAGTCCCCCCCCCCACCCCTTTCCAGTGTCCTCTCCTACTAATCCTCTCCTTCCAGCCACACTGATCTTTTTGCTCTTCCTGGAATATTCAGGATTGTTCCACCCTAGAACTTGTTAGTCCCTCTACGTTGAAAGCTCCTCCCCAAGGTTACTTGGTTACTCTTAGTGCAAATGTCACCACCTCAGTGAGGCTTTCACCAATGTTATGTGTGATACAGTTTATTTTATGTGTCACCTTGGCCTAGGCTACAGGATGCCCAGATATTTGGGCAAACACTATTCTGGGTGTGTTTGTGAAGGTGCTTTGGATGAGATAAACACTTGGGAGTGGTTGACTGAGTAAAGCAGAGTGCCCTCCCTCATGTGGGTGGGCCTCATCCAATCAGTTGAAGGCCTGAGTAGAACAAAAAGGCTGACCCTTCCTCAGGTAAGGCGGAATTTCCTCCTGCCTGACTACTTGAACTGATGTATCAGACTTGACCCTCCTTTGGACTCAAATGGAAACATTGGCTCTGTTTGGATTTTGAGCCTGCTAGCTTTCAGACAGGAACATACACAGTCGACTCTCCTTGTTCTCAGGCCTTGGGACTCAGACTGGAACTATGCCATCTGTCATAACTGGGGGTCTCCAGCTTGCCAGCTGCAGATCTTGGGAACTTTTCAGCCTCCATATTCTTGTGAGCCAATTGCCTGTAACAAATACATTATTTTATATATTATATTGTGTGTGTACATATATAGATATATACATATGTGTATATATATATATATATATATATAGTTGTGATTCCGTTTCTTGGGAGAACCCTGACTCACACACTAGGTAAGGCTGTATGCCTCCACCCCACCCCCATGAAGATTTTAAAATTTATCTGTAGACCCCTTCGTATCTGTCTCCCCTCAACCAGAATGCAAGCTCCCCGTTCATCAGTGATGTGTATCTCCAGACCAGTGCCTGGCACACAGTGAACACTCAATACATATCACTTGACTTGCTTTTTGCCTCACTAGCCCCATGACCTTGGGCAAGTCATTTTGCCTGTGAGCTGATTTCTGCATCATTGAAGTAGGGATGACATTTTGTTTGCCAACCCCCAGAGCTGTTTGGAGGGGCCCTAGGTAGATGGTTGTCAGAGTGCTCATTATAAATGTAGGAAGTTTTCCTCATACTGGGATATGAGCCCTGACCATGATGGCGTTACGTATTGGTCATCTTTGTACTCCCTTCCCCTCCTTTTACCCCCCCCCCCCGCCCTCCACAGCACTTTGCATAGAGCAGATGCTCAGTGGGGTTTATTTTCAACAGTTAGCTAAATCATTCCATGGCAATCTCAGTGTTTAGTCAATGACATTAACGACAACCACATTACAAACTCTGCTTGTTGCTGAGTATCTTGATACCTAAAAAACATTGGTCAGAAAAGGGTCAATGCTGGGGGAAGCACAGCTGGAATGCGGTTGCATCTCGTTGAATAAGATCAGTAGGAACCTTAAGAAAGCTTCACAGGAGCTTCTGGGTGGCTCAGTCGGTTGGGTGTCCGACTTCGGCTCAGGTCATGATCTCGCAGTCTGTGAGCTCAAGTCCCACATCAGGCTCTGGGCTGACAGCTCAGAGCCTGGAGCCTGTTTCGGATTCTGTGTCTCCCTCTCTCTGACCCTCCCCTGCTCATGCTCTGTCTCTCTCTGTCTCAAAAATAAATGTTAAAAAAATTTTTTATAAAAAAAATTTTAAAAATAAAAAAAGAAAGCTTCACAGGGTGCAGTGCACTGGGCTGTCTCCTATTTGTTAATGGGCAAGTGCATCGGTACAGCCGTTTGGGAAAGCCGTTTGGCAATACGCATCCAGACATATCAAAATTTTCATACCATTTAACTCTGCAAACTCTCCTCTACAAAACAACCCTGGGCATTTCCGTGAGCCACAAACTCTGAGACCTAAACTATGACGCTCTCAGACAAAAACAAAAGTGTGGATCTTTGCAACCACGGTCTAGGCAGTGGAGTCTTTGATACGCTACCAAACGGACACGTAAAAATAACTACATTGGATTTCATCAAAACTGAAAACTGTTGTGCATCAAAGGACACTATGGAGAAGGTGAAAAGGCAACTCACAGAATGAGAGAAAACATTTGAATTTTTCTGCACGTATCTGGTAAGGAATTTTTACCCATAATCTAAAAGAATTCTTACAACCAAATGACAGAAAGAAAAAGAACACCATTTTAAAATAGGGAATGAGTTTGAAGAGGTATTTCTTCAAAAAAGGTAAACATACAGATGACCGAAAAGCACACAAAAAGGTGCTTCATACTTAGTAGGATGGCTATTAAAAAAAACTACAATTGGGGTGCCTGGGTGGCTCAGTCGGTTAAGTGTCCGACTTCGGCTCAGGTCATGATCTCATGGTCTATGGGTTTGAGCCCCACATCGGGCTCTGTGCTGACAGCTCAGAGCCTGGAGCTTGCTTCCGATTCTGTGTCTCCCTCTCTTTCTGCCCGTTTCCGGCTCACACTCTCTCTCTCACTCTCAAAAATATATAAACATTGAAGTTTCCATTTAAACACACACACACACACACACACACACACACACACACAAACTGGGGCGCCTGGCTGGCTCAGTCAGTTAAGTGTCTGACTTCAGCTCAGGTCATGATCTCACAGTCCGCGAGTTCGAGCCCCGCGTCGGGCTCTGGGCTGATGGCTCAGAGCCTGGAGCCTGTTTCCGATTCTGTGTCTCCCTCTCTCTCTGCCCCTCCCCCGTTCATGCTCTGTCTCTCTCTGTCCCAAAAATAAATAAACGTTGAAAAAAAAATTAAAAAAAAAAAGTGTCAGCGTTTTCGCTTCTGTGCAGAGAGCAGAGCACAGCCAGTGTCGAGGGAGACGAGGCCAAGGACCTGAGGGGCCACACGCGGCTCCAACCTGGATGAGTCCAGGCCTCGCTGACCCAGGGCCGAGGCATCCTCTTTACACGCAGAGAACCTTTTCTTCTCCTGTTTTACATCGTGCTTCATTTTCTTCTAACCCGTTGTCATTTCAAAAGTGGCACGAAGCAATTCGCTCCGCAGGCCGGCACCTTTCCTTTGTTGGCTGTCCCCTATTTATGTCCTTTTCCATCTGGGGATGGCGGCCCTTCAGGAGGCGACACCAGCAATGTTGTTAAAGGTGTTGGCTCCCTCCGGTCTCATTTGCTCTGGAAAGAAGTCTGGTTGGATCGAATGCCCCTGTGGAAACTCAAGCTGAGTTGTCTTCATTTTCTATCGTTTTATTTTAGCATCCCAGTGGTCCCCGCCAGTCAGGGTCTCCACCGGCAGTTCAGTCATTCATCAATTTAAAGCTTGGGCGTAAGGTTCTGGAAAGTATCCAACTCCACAAAAGAAATCAGTTCTTTCCTTTTCATTTTTCTTTCAAAGCAAGAAAGAATCTGCTCATCTGGAAACGAGGGATAATGACTTTAGGGTCGACTGGGAATCTGCTTTTAGGTAGTTAATACTCAACATTTTAGTCACAAACCAAAAAATTACCCCAGGTTAGGTACCAGGGCTATGGAGAAACTAGTGAGCTCATCTTTTTTATTTCATAATAAATATGCCTAATTATTTAATGGATCCTTGCTCTCACTTAATAATAACAACACTTATAGGGGCACCTGGGTGGCTCAGTTGGTTAAGCGACCGACTTCGGCTCAGGTCACGATCTTGCAGTTTGTGAGTTCGAGCCCTGTGTCAGGCTCTGTGCTGACAGCTCAGAGCCTGGAGCCTACTTCAGATTCTGTGTCTCCCCCGCTCTCTACCCCTCCCCTGCTCACGCTTTGTGTCTCTCTGTCTCTCAATAATAAATAAACGTTTAAAAAATTTTTAAATAATAATAATGACACGTATTACACAGCAGGACTTCTCTTATATTAACTCATAACTCTCTTAACAATCCATAATATTATCCCCATTTTACAGATGAGGAAATTGAGGCACAGAGAGGTTGGGTAGCTTGCTGCGTTTCACACAACTAGTCCTGGCAGAGGTGGGATTTGAACTCGGGCAGTCTGGCTACAAATCCTGTGCCCTCAATCACGGCTGTCCTCTACTTTTTATTTACAACCATAGTGAATTACCTTCGGGCCAGGAAAAAAGATGGCCAGACTTAAAGATTAAATGAGCATTAGAGCTGCATTAAGTAACTTTTCAGGAGGACCAAGTCTTGCTTTCTGGAGTTGGAGTGGTTTTGCTCCAAGCTGATTTCATCCCCAAAAGGGAACTCATTGGGATGCTGCATGGGGAAGGAGAAAAAAGAACACGGAATGTCCCTCGTCAGCCTAGGCCTCGCCATAGCAGAGAAGTCCATGCCATTCCCACGGAGGACCCCCGGACCACTGGTGGGACAGCCGCTGTTTTATAGAATGCTCCAGCAACCTCAGAGGAGAAAAATGCTGAGGACATCATACACCTCTGGGGATACTGGCCTCATGGTAACGCACGTGGAAGACTTCCCGGAGCACATCTCCCAGTAGTCTAGATGCGAATGGTTTGTGAACTAGATGCCCTGGGTTGGGCAATGTGGATTCGTATCCCTGGGCTTCCTGATGGAAGTCTCTGAGATCCTGTAGAGATAGCTGGTGAAAAACCGCCTGGTATGCCAACTCCAAACATTCCTGCTCCAACTTCTGGGTATGACCTGTCTCTATAGGGGTCAACTTCTCCTCTAAAGAGGGGAACGTTCCATTCTGCCAAGGGTTCTCCTCAGAGAAATCTCATCTGCGGCCGCCATTCCACATTTCCAGACTTCTTTTATTTTGATAAACATCTGCCAAATGTCTGTCCTCATATTGCTGTTTTCCACAAAGAATCACAGGCACTGTGTCTCAGCCTCCTCGAAACCAACCACGGGCAATGCTTCCTTACCCTACCTCCTCTCCATCTTGAATAGACCAGGAAGCTTTTGCGGGGCCGCTCTTTCTAGGGTTTCTATAAAGAAGTCATAAATAGTGCTTTTTGCACACACTACTTGCCCCTGCCCCTTCATTCTGAGGCAGAAATCACTGTACTGGGCAATTACTACCACGGTATGGTCTTTAGATACCCTAAGATTTTCCCCCGGGATACTCACTGTTTATTCCGACTCTACCTCTATCTGGGATATCCCACAGCTCAGAATTAGTTGAGCCAATATTAAAAGTAGCATGCTAGGGGCGCCTGGGTGGCGCAGTCGGTTGAGCGTCCGACTTCAGCCAGGTCACGATCTCGCGCTCCGTGAGTTCAAGCCCCGCGTCAGGCTCTGGGCTGATGGCTCAGAGCCTGGAGCCTGTTTCCGATTCTGTGTCTCCCTCTCTCTCTGCCCCTCCCCCGTTCATGCTCTGTCTCTCTCTGTCCCAAAAATAAATAAACATTTAAAAAAAAAAAAAATTAAAAAAAAAAAAAAAAGTAGCATGCTATACAACCCAGCCTAGCTGGTCTCATTTTATAAACGTCACACCATTTATAAAAGTGCTTTGGGTGCATCAAAAAGTTCCAGCAAGAGCCAACTCGGAAGGGCCCCATGTTTTGTGTAATGCTCAGTTGTCACTACCTTGAAGTTCTTGATAATTTTTGAGCAAGGAGCCGCACATTTTCATTTTGCAATAATCCCGCAAATTATGTAGCTGGTCCTGACGCTCCCTGCTACTCTACTCTCCCCCTTTCCTCCCCACCCCAACCCCACTCCAACCTGCTCCATGTTTCTGGAGCAGAGAGGTTTGGTTCACAGTAGAACATTGAGGTTTGGTTCTTGAAGCTTTTACGTGATATTTATTATTTCCCTTTTTTCTAAAGAGGAGTCTTAGGCCAGCGACATCCCTGTAACATACAAAGATCATCATCCTAGTTCTGCAGGTGAAACAGAGAGAGATGTATGGCTTTAGCCACAGCCCCAGAGCTAGGTAGGGAGACCTCCAACCCTAGGACCTGTATTTTGTAAAGCGGTTGAACTAAACAGTCCCTACGGATGGTCTGTAGAGCAAAGCATTATCGTGGTCCTCTAGCATCAAGAGACAGGCAAGCAGCATTTTCCAGAAGGCTGAGGGTTCCAGGCCTATGGGCCAGCCATATTTGTGAATCTAGCTTGCAACGTACTGCCTGACAAGAAAGCATAATTCTTATGTCTACAAGGGGACCTTGAGACGAGGAATCTGGAAGTGAGTGGTTGTCCCGGAGGCAAACTCCCTAAAAGATAAAAGAGGAATTTGTAGCTGCCACACTATTTTGAGATCACGAAGGGTCGGTCAGAGTGAGAAGGCAGCATTTCAAAGTGTGCTGATGATATAGGCCTGGAAAGTCCCTGAGTCAAGGACTGCCAGAGACAGGACTGTGTCCTCTGACAAACACTGTGGTGAGATTTGGAGCAAGTGATTTAATCCCCCTGGTTCCCCTTTTCTTTTTTTATAAAGGTGAGCTCCCCTTTTCTAAACTGTAATACCTATTAGCACTGACTGCCTAGGGTTAAGAAGGAATAAACTGGTTTTTACAGTAAAAGCGGGGAGAACACTTCTTGGCACATTGTAGCACTCAAGAAGTGATGCTCGTTATTAGGAGGAGGAGGAGCCCTCCCAACTAAAACAGTGGGTACAGTTCAAGACCTCAAGTTTTCTTCAGCCATTTCCTTTCCGGCTTTGCCCCACTGGATCCCAGTGGCCTCATATTCACACATGTTCTTTCAAGATGGCGTCCTGGATCCTGGGAAGCCGAGAGGCTAATAACTGGAATGCTGGAGGGAGAAACAGGACACCACCTATGAAGTGTTCTTGCTAAAAAAATCCAAAACACGGGCTCTGGGCAGCCCATATACAGAAAATCTAGGGGACAGAACTTCCACAACTATATAAACTATAGGACTGCATTCAGTAAGATCCATACTGTGGCAAATTCTATAGGGCAAGTAACTTTGCTTCTTCAAGCAGCAATAACAAACAAAATGCTAGAAAAAAAAAATAGAGGAAGATACCTATAGATTAAAACAATCGTAAGAGACCTATCAACCATTTACAATATATGAACTTTATTTGTATCCCAATTCAAACAAATTTTTTTCATGTAGAAGATAATCAGGGAAATATAAACACTGACCAAATAGTAGATTATACTAAGGATTATTGAATTAGCGTCGAAAAGTGTTAGGTTTCGTGGTCAAAAGATTAACGGTTTCATGGTTAATGTTTTTGGAAGAATCTCTGTCTTATGGAAATACAAAATGAAATACATACACTCGCGATGTCTGGGATTTGCTTCAGAAGAATCCAGGAAGAGGAGGGGATCGAGATAAAGCAAATTGGCCAGGAGTTTGGTAAGTAATAAAGCGGGGCACCTGCTATTTATGTGTTTTTATTACAGTATTCTTGGTACTCTTCTATGTAGTGAAATATTCTACAATAAAAAGGAAAAGGAAACCCAGTTGAGTCTGTGGGTTTGGTGAAGTGGTGGTCCCCTGAGGAAAGATTCTTCCCCGGGGTAAGACTATTGCCATGGAAAGGTTTGGGGAGTTACTCACCTCTTCTGTTTTGTTATCTGTGAAGTGGGGATTGGATAATAACACGTGCCTCATGGGGCTGCTATGAATATTGAATAACTAAGATATAAGTAAAGCGTATACGACATGGCCTGAGTAACAAGGTAAGTACCGTAGGACGTTTGCTATTATTACAGCATATTAACCAGCCTGCAGTGCTTCACCACATCAACCAGAACTAAGTCTCCACAGAACTCCACACCTCACCAAGTGCCTTCACAGACACCACCTTTTTTGAGCTTCACAACTGCCCCTGGAGAGAAACACTGGTCTCATTCCCATTGGGCAGATGGGAAAACTAAGGCTCGGTTCATGGTGATGAAAGCCAGGTAATGGCCAAACCTGCACCAGGGTCAGGTGTGCTGACTCCATCCCACGGCCTCTCCAATGTAACAAGGCTGCCCCTTGGGGATGAGTCAGAGGATAAGATTAGATACTCAGTTTTACGTAATCAAAAGCTCGATGTTGTTTCCGCATGTTGCAAGACATTGGTCTCTGCATGTCTCTGCATGTTGTTGTCCCCTTTCCCTGGCTGGGGAAGGCTGATCACACTCATTTGGAGCGGACGGATGACTCATAGCCCCAGCCTGGGCTGGAGGAGGCCACGGACCTTAGGCAGCCCCTCCAGGTAGAGTTTGGCCAGCCAGGCCTCCGTCCTGTGGTCAAGGAGCTTGTCACCGGCTGGGTCTAAGCATGGGTCTGCCAACAGGGCTAAGGAAATATAGCAGACAGGAGCCACCCCGAGGCCGTAACTCAGGAAGGAGACTTCCTCTGATCTCGAGGGGGTAAGGGGCAGGCAAGTGGGTCCCAAAACACTAGTCCAAGGTTTCAAAACTAGCTTCTCTCAAAGGGAGAAATCCTCGGGCAGCCGTATGGTTGATCCTGTTAGTGATTTCTTCCAAGAACAGGCCTGGAGGCTCTGGGCTCTTTGAATATACATTAATAATAATAATGAAGCCTGCCATTTATTGAATGCTGGCATCGTGCCAAGCACCACAGACATATTTCTCATTCAGACATTCTTCATTTACAATACACTGTGGAGCAGGTATTTGTTTTTATTCAAACAAGGCAGAAGTTTAATTTTTTTTTAATCTTTATTTTTGAGAGCGAGAGAGCGCGCACGCGCGCGCATGGGGGAGGGGCAGAGAGAGGGAGGGAGACACAGAATCCGAAGCAGGCTCCAGGCTCTGAGCTGTCAGCACAGAGCCCGACACGGGGCTCGAACCCACGGACCGTGAGATCGTGACCTGAGTCGAAGTGGGACACCTAATCGACAAAGCCACCCAGGTGCCCCTATATTTAATCCACCATATACGTGCACACCTACTCATGCATTTGGCATATATATATATATATATATATATAAAACCCCACAGCTCATTGTTTTTATGAAAATAGGATCATACCTTATTCAGCAACTTTTTTTATATATTCATCTATCTTGTTTCCAACCCTGTGCATATAAACATGTGAGAGACCAGAAGGAAACCTGGAATAAGCAAGAAAGGTTACTGGATGTCTCTAAGAGAAAAGTACATATTGTTCAGAGCACACCCTTTGAACCTCTGAGTTCATTCTGCAGCTCTGTAAGTGGTAGGGGACAGAGGGCACACAGCGGTTCTTGACTGTGGACACACAAATGAGCCAGGCAACCTTCCTCTGTGCAAGCAAGGCCAGTTCATTGTGTCCATTGGAAAATGCATTTCAAGTTTTCTCACCTACACGTGTCTGTTTTTTGGGTTCTCCTTTGACCCAATTGTAACATCTCTCTAGTTCACTCAATGGTAAGCGAAAATCTTTCACGGGTGTTCGTTGTCTGTTTGAGAGCTGTAATTTTACATCCCTTGGAAATCCTCTTTCCACAGCAGGCATTACTTTTATTGTAGAGATGGGGAAATTGACGTTTAGTAAAATAAGCCAATGCTCAAGGTAACACTGTTGGTAAATAGCAGAATTTGGATTCAAAGCAACCGTGCAGTCCTGCCTGGATGGATAACTTTAAAGGAGCAAGTACTAGCTACACGCCAGGTACCAGTCTAGGTATTTTAGATGTGCTAACTCATTGAACCCTCCCTGTAACCTATGAAGCGACTGTGGCCTTGTTATCGCCACCCCACACCCCATAGAAAGAAAAGCAAGCTGTGCACAGAGAGGTCAAGCGGCCAAAGTGGGATACAGAGCCGGGCACCAGAGCTAACGCTCTTAGCCGCTACGTGTCCCTCCCAGCTCCTCTCTCTATCTGTGTTCTGGTAAACTGAAGCCACCCCAGTCAGTCATTTGGATGATTATCGGTAAAATAACACTGCCATGGAATTTCGGTCTTGAAAGAAGCTAGAGGCAGGTGTATTCATTTCCCATGGCTGCCGTATTGAAGTGCCCAAAACTGGGTGGCTTAAAACAACAGGAATATATTCCTTCACGATTCTGGAGCCTGGAAGTCTGAAACCAAGGTGTTGGCCGAGGCACACTCCCTCCGATGGCTCTAGGAGAGAATCTTTCCTTGCTTCTGCTAGCTTCTCGCGTGTGCCCAGAATCCTCGGCGTTCTTTGGCTTATAGATGCATCCTTCCAATCCTCTGTCTTCACATGGCGTTCTCCTTGGGTGCCGCTGTGTCTCCACAGCATCTTCCCTCTGTGCCCATCTGTCTGTGTGTCCCCATTTCCCTTCTTATAAGGATACCAGTTGGGTTGAATGAGGGCCTGCCTATAGTCTTCACCTTAACTTGGTTAAATCTGCAAAGACCCTATTTCCAAATCAGGTCACATTCCCAGGTACTGAGGGTTAAGATTTCAATGTATCTCTTTTGTTGGGGTTGAAGGGATACAATTCAGCCCGCAACAGGCACCACACTGGAGGTTACCCCTCCTAAAGTGTCTCCGCACCATGCTAGTCGCACGAGAAGCTCTATAGCGAAAAGGTTCCTGTGGTCTCACAAATGAGGAAAAGCCACACCCTGCATGTAGATTTCCCTGCGGTGATCCTTAGGGAAATTCACACACCTCACATGACCCTAAGACCACTGAGGCCTAGTCTCGCATTGTGACCCTGCAATTTCTTGAATGTGTGACCTTGGGCAATTTATTTTCCTGTCTGGCCTTCAGTGTGCTCATCGGTAAAATGGGAGTGAAAATTCCTAGTTGGTTACTTACGGTAGGTTGACCAGTATCACAAACAGACCCCAAAAAGTATAATGACTTGGAAATAATAGGATATGTTTCTTTCTTGCTCAGGACTGAGCAAGGAACATGCTGGCCGGGTAGTCTTTCTCCACACAGGCATTCTGGAACCATTTTACATCTGTGGCTTCCAAGGGCATCTGGGGGTGGTCCCCGTCCCTCCCCCTCCCACCCTTGGGGGCAAGGTAGAGGGCTTGGAGAGTGCTTCTGGGGAGCTTTTCACGGGGCCGGGCTCTGTATGGAGCAGCTCACTTCTGTTCCTGTGCCACTGGTCAGAACCCAGTGCTGTGACCGCCACTAACTGTAGAGGGGGGTGGAGGACGGGGTTCCTGGAGGAGCGGGTTATTTCCCAGCAGGACCTCAGCCCTGAAGAAACGGCAGGAGGAACTTCTGGCTGAAAATGAGCCATCTCTGACACCCTTACCTCGCAGGTGCATTCTGAGGATTAAGCGCCGCTTTTGACATATGCAAAGTCCTTAGCATCACACACAACTAAACAAAAGGCAACAGTTTAAAAATGAAAAGGAGACGAAGAGGAAGCCCCTTGAGAGATGGAATAAGAGACCAGCCCTGGGGCGCAACAGAAGTGTGGGACCCTCCTCGCTGCTCTTCCCAAGGCATCCCAGGGGCTGCTGGCCGGTGTGTGGCAGGGAAAGGGGAGCAGAGGCCCTCGGGGTGTCATTCAGCCCCGAGCAGCTCCCCCCTCCTCCCCCCCCCCCCCGTTTCCTTTCCCACCAGATGGAGAAGCGTGTGCTCCAGAGTCTTGACAGCCTCAAGGCTTCCTGGCGGTGGCCCCCAGGACTGCAAACCCCACCTTCCTGTCTTTGCGGAGCCAGCTGAGGGGTGGGCAGCACGCCAGGCCCCCGCGGCAGCCCCTGGAGCACACGCCAGTTGCAGACTCTCAGGATGCTGGAGGGAGGGAACGGGCTCTCACCAGATCACCGCAGCCACGGCCTCACTTGCAAAGGACTCCAGACACCCACAGCCCGTGCTTCGTCCCCCTCCCGGCTTCCCCCGCTACCTGGCCACACAGCACAGATGAGAAGTGACCATCTCCAGACCTCCCGCCCTCCGGACTCCATTGGTCCTCAAGGTGCCTCAAAGAATGCACCTTTTCATTTTAAGTCCGCATTGATTATTAAGCTGTACCTCACATCACGTCCCCAACCCCTCAACATGAACGCGGTTCCAACAGATGTCCCCCACAGCCCCTCCCCACCTTTCTCGAATGTAAATAAGCTTCTCAAGCTGCCATCCGTATATACACACAACTCTGCTTTCGGCTCTTCCCGCTCTGCTTTGTATACACTTTCCCATGGATCTGGGTCATCGTGGTGTTGAGTATCTCACAGGGCTGCAAAAAAATATGGACGACGTATTTTGCTTGAGACTCTTAATACCCAGAACATCTGGGTGATGATGCTCAGACAACTGGACAGATTCTTGCTGATGCTGCAAGTCTCCAAGTGCAAGTTCCCTTGCAGGCAGAAAATGCTGGATTTTGCATCTGTTCGCAAGAACATGGGTTTGCTCAAGCCCAGTGGACCATGGGGTGTGACAGTGATTTCTTCCTTGCAAGTGGCATGACCTCCAGGAGTTGCCGTTGGCCGCCGTCGCGAGTACCGTCCAAATTTATTGGCTTTGATGCCCGCCCGGTTCCCTGTGTAAATTAAAATGTGACATTATTACACCCTCCAACAGCCCACTGGTGACCTTTAGCACACTCCCCCCTCCGCAGCCATTATTCAGCATAATTTGACTGGTTGGAGGCAAGTTGGGGGAGTGGGGAGGGCTGGGAGGGGGCAGGGACAGGCAGAGTCCAAATTAGAAACAGATTTAAAGAGCATTTGCAGGGAATTAGGCAGTGGGCCAGGAGTGCTTGCTGGCAGCATGTGTAACCCCTCTTTAGGGACTGTCAGCTCCTCCTAGGTTTCCACAGCGGATGTGTCCCGGCCAGAGCGCAGCTGGGTTTCAGTTGTCAAATCCACAGCCAAGACATCTGAGAAGGAGGCGGAGTGCCTGTGTGCACACGTGTGTACGCGCCCAGGCCACACTCACACACACACACACTCACGGCCCCGAGGACACTCCCAGCACAGTCCCACACACGCACACCTACAAAGGTTCACGCTGAGTTGTCCACGCACTCCCGACACGACAGACAGATGCAGGTGCACGCGAAGAGAATCAGGACAGACACACACACTGACGTGTGTGCTCACAGACTTGGGCTGTGCCCCTGCCAACACCTCCTAAGAGGAGTCCCAGAGCAGGTTTATCAATCCACGCCCCCTTGCCCCTCCCCAGAATGTCTGTGTGACGTTGGCTTAGCCCTTCAACCTCGCTGAGCTTCTGTATCTTCGACTATAAAGTGAAAGAAGGCAGCAGTGACCGTTGGAGTGAGATCATAAAGGTGAACACCCAGGTAAACCATGCAGTGGCATTCAGGTGTGAAACATGGTGAGGACAGGGGTGGTGGTGACAGTGATGAAAAGAACAAGCCCTTGGTCCACATCCTCTCTAGAGGGAGCATAAAGAGCTCACTGACTTGATGCTTACATTGTTATAAAAGAGTGAGAAGAGCTTTGCATCATGTGGGGAAAGGGGCAGAGAAAGACCAAGAGCCCCTGCGGCTGGAGGAGGGCAGGATGCACCATGCCCCGTGCCCGGCATGCACCTCTCTGTGGCTCTCCGCTGCCTGGGAGGCCTGGCCATGGGCTTGTGCATCAGGATTCTCTGCTCTCCTATCTCCCTCCCTCCGTGTGCCTGCTGTTCCCACCAAGGTCCTTCACATCAGCTCGTCCTGCATCCACACCCTTGGTGAGGAAGATCTTCCCTTCTCTCCTCTCCTTCCTTACCCTTGGGGTTCTCCTCTCCAGCCACCCTCATTCCCAGAGCCCCACCCACCTTGAGTCCCTCCAGGTTCTGATCAACCTCACCTGCCTGTTCCTAGAAACCTACTATGTACCAACAGGTCTTCGTTCTGGGTGCTGCGGGGCTGGGAGGGGGTGGTAAGACATGAATTAGATGTCACCCCTGCCCCACAGGGTTCACAGCCCAGCACAGAACACAATAGAGACCCAGTCAGCAAATGTCAGAAGAGGGCACAGCACTAGATAGACCCTGGGAGATCAAAAAACACCAAAGCACACCCTACTGTGCGGGACAGGACACTCTACACCAAGTGACCCAAAGTAGGGCAAGAACCAGAATGGGTGACGCCAGTTCCTGAAAACAAACTTCCATATGGAGCTGGTCCCAAGACTCATAGCCCCACTGCACATCAGATTTCCCCTGTGCCAAAATCCAGACGGATTGGGCGGTGGTGATAGGGGAGGGACTAGAGACATAAGGGTGGCAAGGTGTTAGGCACAGCAGCAGGCTTTTCTAGACCTTCATTTAGTCAATAAATATTTAAGGAGCACCTCCTACGTGTGAAGTGCTGGGGACGCAATGATAAGTAAGACACAGACCCTGATTCGAGGAGCTCAGTGTCCAGAAAGAGAACACTTAGTGCACAAACAAGCAATGCCAGTGCAGGGGGATATGTGGTCTAGAGGAACGGGCTGGGCGTGTGGGGCTCTGGGGCACGGAGGAGCCATCTCATTCAGACAGGACGACGAGAGAAGGCTCCCAGAGGGGTGGGCACACAGGGGGCCAGAAGGAGTTCGGATGGGTGCCAGGTGAAGAGGGAGCTGGAGCGAGCGCAGAGTGAGACCAGAGAGATCATCGTGGAAGGTCTAAGCGGCTCACTCACTCTCTCATTCACTGATTCAACAAGTATTATCAGCAGCCAGGTGTCAGGCCCTATGCTGGGTGCCGAGACTGTGATAGGGAGCTAGACTGGCACAGGAGGGCTGAGCTGAGGTTGTAGCAGTGTGGTCGGAGAGGAATCTATAGCTTTGAGAAACTGACCATCAGCTTTACTTGGATGGTGGTGGAGAGGGAGGAGGAATGAGTTAAGGTGATTCTCAGGTTCCTAGCTCGGTGCTGAGTGGGAGATGCCCTTCTGTGCAGGGGGAAAGGGACACACACAGGGAAGCAGCTGAGGAACTGGGGAAATGATGCGTCTGCACTGGTCTTGCCCGTTTGCAGGGCCAATGAGACAGTGGCAATACTCAGCACCTAACTCGGGCTGGTCGCCACCCAGACGGGAGTAAAGCCCCAGCTGAACATACGGGGAGCATCGGAGAAGGTGGCAAGAGATTAGCCAGTTGTCTGGGGCCCAGCTCAGAAGGGTAGGGTTTCAGACGGTGTTCTAGTCCCAGAGTTGAACTAGAGTGCTAAAGGCAAAACGTCAGTTCATTCCAGGTCTTCAGCTATTGGGATTGTGCTACCAAAACAAGCGCCAGCCCCCTCCGGTCGAGGAGCTCTCTGGATGCAGTCAGCATGGCTTAGGAAGCTGGGGAAGGAGCCGGCACCCACACGGTACAGTCTTTCATGTGTTAGGTCTGTTCCCCACAGCACTCAGCACAGAGCTGGGCAGATAGTAAGTGCTCAATAAATACTCTGCTAGGAGCAAGTAGACACGTAGCAGAAAGCAGGAGTCTCACAGTGACGAATGCAGCACTGACCTCAACTGGGCCCCTCCCTGCGGGGTCTTTTGGTCACATTAGGAGAAAGCCCCATTTGCTTCTCATCCTCCATAAAGATGGCAGCTTTTAGTGCCTACCTCTACCCTTCTGGAGCAGAGGTCAGAGACTTGAAGCTGACACCCTTTGAAACCTCAGACGTTAGCCCTGCAATCGGATTCCCTAAAATACTGCCACTTTGATGAAGTCCAGGCTGGCTTGCTTAAAATAAATACCCAGACATCACAAATCAAACTGAGATTTAGGACCTGGAATAAAGGAGAAGAAACAGCCAACCCAAGACATCAGAAGAGCGTTTCAGTGCGAACGCTCACCTCCCTTGGACCAGGCCTCGTTTGAGTAGGTCAGTTTCAAACGTTTGCACCGAAGGATGACTGTTTAATCAGCAGAAAGGACAACGTGGAAACCTGGAGTGACAGGATCCTAATTTTTTTTTTTTTTTTCCTACTAAAAAGCTAAAAAGCAGCTGGGCGTTCACGGTTTGGGAGGCACCTCACCCAACTGCAATTGCCAGACAGAGGTACGGATCATCAGTGCCAGCAGGGCCCTGTTCAAAAGCATCCCCTCCTCCATGGCGGTGACCTCTCCGAAGCTTCCAGCTAGCTGCTCCTGCAATTCACTAGTGTCCTGGGCACAGGGCCAGTGCGTTTCCTTTAATCCCAGCGCCACCCTTAGTGACATGGCTCAGTGGACCCCTAGGGCTGCAGAAGAGGCAGCTGAGAGGGAGGGCCTCGGAGCCAAGATCTCCAGCTCCGTGGGCAAAGCTGAGTCCGACTCCACCTCTGAAGTTGTCCCTCATCTGTGCTGTGGATGCGAACTGTGAGCGAACTCCACCCCATCTGCCTAATTTCTCTTTTGAAACATTTTATTTATTTTTAATTGTTTCAGTGTTTATTTGTTTTTGAGAGAGAGAGCGCGCACGAGTTGGGGAGCGGGGCAGAGAGGGAGACACAGAATCCGAACCATCAGCACAGAGCCCGACGCGGGGCCCGAACCCACGAACTGTGAGATCATGACCTGAGCTGAAGTCGGACGCTTAAGCGACTGAGCCACCCAGGCGCCCCATCTGTATTTCTCCTCAAATAGAAAAATATCTGGTTTCTTGTCACGCCTGTCACTCTCTGAGGAGCAGACTTCTCTAGAGTAAATTATATGTATGCTGTGTAAACAAAAAAGGTATTAGAGAAATGCCAATATACAGAGGCAGGGGTTCAATCAAATAAATATACCATACTTCTGGTTCCCAGATAGTGAAACTTTGGCTCAAATTTATTCTAAGATAAAACCTGATCCTGTAAAATATACTCTAATGAATACATCACACAGAGTATTTGTTTTTCAAAATGAGGAAAAATAGATTCTCTTATCAAATACTTGGGGTTTGCAATAGATTTGTATTAAAATAGGAAACTTAATATTTTTTCAGTTCCTGAACAGTAAAAGCAGTGGGAAAAGCATGGGAAAAAAACGAATCACAAAACATCTCTCTTCCCAGATGCCGGGTCAGGAATACCTCCCCTGGAACCTGAGATGATGAAGTTGTCACAGAGATATAAAATATGAGAAAAATATAAACAACGACGAAATAGACCAAATGTGGCCTCTCCTAAAATGAAGTGAGCAGTTGGGCCTGTGCTGCATGCCCGAAGGGTGTGTGGTCCCTGCCTGGCCGAGAGTAGAAGCAGCCGCCACCAGCCGGTGGCCGCCACCGGGATGGGAGTGGGACCGGTGGACTTCCTGCCTTTTGGTCGGACAGGCTGCCTTCCTGAATTACTAGGTCTAGGAAGCGGTGTTGACAGGGGTGGGGGGAGACGGGGGGGAGAAGTCACACGTGTCACCTGAAACCCCCTCCCGGCCTTCCTCCTAGCTGTTTCCGCGCTTCCCCTCCTACAGACCAGTTACCTAATTTGCACCACACGGAGATGGTATCTGGGACCTCTAACGGCTCTGAAATGCCACAGTTCTATAACTCAGATACAAAACCAGTGGTATGTCATCGGAAAAAGCTCAGCCCCGACTCCCAGGTTGCTCGATGTCCTGGGTAATACGCCAAGTGTCGTGGTCAAGGACTCCAACAATGGCTTTCTGTGCTGAACACTCAGCATGTACTCGGCCCATGTGGGCATTACTAGCACCCGCGAGAAGACAGAACACACCCAAAGCACAGTAGCCCCCCCCAAGCAGCCCCTGGGGTGTTCAACCCCCAACCCCAGTCTCTGTCCATCCCACCACACTGGACACTGGACTCTTTCTGGAGGTTCAGGCGAGGCACACGTAAGGGTCCTTCTGCCTCATACCCCCTTCCACTGGCAGCACTGGGAGAAACAGTTACTCCTGACCTTCCGTCTCCCCAGGGGAGGGTGATTTGCCTGACTGGTAAGTCAGGGAGAACCCACGCCTGCCGGATCCTACTCCTCGGCCTCTCAGACCGGGGCTGGGCTGGGCCAGTATATCCAAAAAGTATCATTTCAACATGTGCTCAAGCGTCACATGTGGCTACTGGCCACTGTCCTGGCCAGTGCAACCTTAGAGGCTGACCCACCCACCTCCCGGACTCCGGCTTGAACATTTCCGGGGGCGGAGAGGTCCCCACCTTCTGAATCACTCCAGTTACTTGGTGGGTGCCTCTGGGTGCCAGAAACCTCTTCATATCATGCTGAAATCTGCCTCCCTACAATTCCCCATCTCAGTACAGGCCATGCCTTCTGGACTACCTTTCCCCCACGATGGCTCTTCTGGCGTTTAAAGACAGTGGACGCACCCTCCTTGTTCCCCAGCGTCCGGCTCTTATCAGGGTTAAATGGCCCCTGTTATTTTAGTTCTTCCTCACACGACTTCGTTTCTTGGCTCCTCACGGGCTCATCCTCTATTGGACCCCCGTCTGCCACTGAACTCACGTCTGTCTCTCTGAAAGACAGAATGGGTCACATTCCCCCAGGAAGTTCCTCAGCCTCTTTCAAGTACCCAGATCCCTCTTTCCCGGCTCCTGCCTCCCTGAGTCACTGCCCAACTTCGGTATTGTTTGGTGGGACACAGCTTCTGTTTTTCCTCACTGGAGAACACTATACTTATATCTGCCATGGGCACCTGTTGTTTTTTGACTACCCACTCTCCAATCTGCCTAATTTAGAAGAATCCCAAAATAGGGGAGAGGCACAGCCCCACCCGCTGTGGCGGAGGCCGAAGGGGAATAGACATTCACCCTCCACACTTCAAGGCACCCAGTCTATCACGGGTTCATGCCTGAGCTTTTGAATCCAACAGCGAGGCCTGAAAACAGAGGTTTCCGAGATTTATTTATGATGGTGGTGGCAGTCAAGAGTCCCGAGAAGAGGCAGCAAGTGTCCTGAGGTGGTGGCATCAGGGGAAAGAACCTACTTCTGTTGCCTGCAAACAAGGCCCCGACTGGCAAAAGAACCACAGACAGACGGTGCCCTGTGAACACGGGCTGCGCCTCGGGCAAGTCGTCTTCCCTCCTCGGCCTCTGTTTGAGTGGGTCCATCTGAGCCGCGCCCTTCGTTCCTGAGTGTTTCGCACATTCTTCCTGATGGTTGAGAGATGTGGCCGAAAGTGAAATGGAGAGAGGTCCAGAATATCAGACTGAGCCCTCGCTCCCAGTTCTTCGAAACAGTTCTCCAGAAGTAACTGAGTTCATGGCCTGAGTCCAAGGCCATGCACACTGGATGAAAATGCAAACCTCACCATGGCAGGGATTTTTGTGTCTCCCTGTATTTCCCCACTCCAAATCCACCTGGGGCTCTGAACTCCAAACCGTTTTCCAAACCGAAGCCAAGTTTGAGATGAGAATTCTCGTGCCTTTCTCTGCTATCACCAGGGATGACTGGTCCCATGGCCACCTTGGAGGAGAGCCCCGAGGCCCTGGACGTATGGCGGCAGAGAACAGCACAGGTCTTGGAGTCAGGACAACCTGGGTCCTCACCACAGCTCGAGACCCCTGATGTTGAGGGACCCCGGGCCAATGGCTCCCCTTTGCTGGGTCTCAGGTTTTCCACATGGAAAACAAGGCAGAGAGTGATTTTTGAGGTTCCTCTCAATTCTGATCCTCTGTGACCCTGAACGCCTTACTGTTTTTTCTGCTTCTTTCTGTCTTCGATACTAAAACTTTACAAGTTTCTGAAGGGATAAACAAAATACGATATATCCATACCGTGGAGTATTATTCGGCGGTAAAAAAGAATAAAGTACTGATGCAGGCTCCAGTAAAGACGAACCTTGAGAACATTAGGCTAAAAGAAAGGAGCCAATCACCAAAAACCACATAAGGTATGCTTTTCAGAATAGGCACATTTACAGGGACCTGAAGGAGACTAGTGGTTGCCTAGAGCTAGCAGCGAAGGGGTGCTCACTGACAAGAGACACAGTATTTCTTCTTAGGGTGATGAAAATGTTCTAAAACAGACGAGGGTGATGGTTGCACCACGCTCCGAACTTACACAGTATCTTGAATTTAAAATGAAATATATTTATAATCCAACAATTCTATGTTGTTTGGTTTTTCCGGTTTCTCCTTTGGCCAATTAGCCAAAATTAATAGATCTGTTTGAATGTAACGTCTTTAAAGCTGCCCCTTCTCGAAAGGTCAAATTAGCAGGCTAAAAGGATCCAAGAAAGGAAGGATGGGGTCTGACAAATTCCCGCACTTGAGTGCAGAGAGTTTGCTGGGAGTAGCTTCTCTTGTCTCTGGACTTTTTATTAGACTCTGACACATCCTCATCTGAAGAAGAAATACAGGGGCACCTGGGTGGCTCAGTTGGTTGGGCGTCCGACTTCAACTCTGGTCATGACCTCACGGTCTGTGGGTTCGAGCCCCACATAGGGCTCTGTGCTGACAGCCCAGAACCTGGAGCCTGCTTTGGATTCTGTGTCTCCCTCTCTCTCTGCCCCTCCCCTGCTCATGCTCTCTCTGTCTCAAAGATAAATAAAAACATTTAAAAAAATGTTTTTTTTTTAAAGAAATACGGAAAAGTGCCCACCATACTTGAATGTGCACACCAATCACCTAGGGATCTTATTAAAATACAAATTCTAGGGGCGCCTGGGTGGCTCAGTCGGTTAAGCATCCGACTTCGGCTCAGGTCATGATCTCACAGTTTGTGAGTTTGAGCCCTGCGTCGGGCTCTGTGCTGACAGCTTGGAGCCTGGAGCCTGCTTCGGATTCTGTGTCTCCCTCTCTCTGCCCCTCCCCAGCCCGTGCTCTATCTCTCTCTCTCTCTTAAAAATAAACATTAGGGGCGCCTGGGTGGCACAGTCGGTTAAAGCGTCCGACTTCAACCAGGTCACGATCTCACGGTCTGTGAGTTCGAGCCCCGCGTCGGGCTCTGGGCTGATGGCTCAGAGCCTGGAGCCTGTTTCCAATTCTGTGTCTCCCTCTCTCTCTGCCCCTCGCCCGTTCATGCTCTGTCTCTCTCTGTCCCAAAAATAAATAAACGTTGAAAAAAAAAATAAACATTAAAAAAAATTTTTTTAATAAAATAAAATACAAATTCTAATTTAGTAGGTCTGGGGTGGGGCCCAGAGTCACCATTTCTAACCAGCTCCCCAGTGCTGCCCGTGCTGCTGGCACACTTCAAGTTGCCAGGCTCCGAGGTCGCACAGTCTGGTGTGGCTGTGGGTCACTTGCCTTATGACTGATCGGAACTCAGATACGGTGTGCGTGAACGAGCGAGAGAATGGAAGTGATGTAAGTGGGAAATAGACAGTGGATTTTATAGACTGAGTAACAAAAGAATGTGAAATAATTGTTCTATTGGTTGTTTGTTGAAATAATGTTTTGGATTGTCTATATTAAATAAAATGTATTATTATCTTTTAATTACAAGTTTTATTTGTGGATGATACCAGTAGTCCCCTGCCCCCCACCATTATTCATTCTCTCTTCTTCCTTAATAACAGATTTTCAGCTGGCTCGTGGGGGTCACTGGAAACAAAGACTACATTCCCACTTGAAGAAGGAGAGGAGGAAGAAGAGGAAGAACAAGGGGGGGGGGGGAGGAGGAAGAGGAGGAGAGGAAGAAGAAAACTACATTCCCCAGTTTCCCTTGCAGCTAGGTGGGGCCACATGACCAATCACCACATAGAATGAATGGGAAAGAATCATCTGGCTTCCAAGAGCTTTCTTAAGAAATTACATAGGTGCAGGGTGCTTGGGTGGCTCAATCTGTTTAGCGTCTAACTTTGGCTTAGGTCAGGATCTCGTGGTTTGTGAGTCCAAGCCCCACATTGGGCTCAGCGCTGGTGGAGCCTGCTTGGGATTCTCTCTCTCTCTCCCTCTCTGCCTGCCCCTTCCCCACTTGTGCTCCCTCTCTCAAAATAAATAAATTAACTTAAAAAGAAATTACATAGGTGCATTCTTTCCTCCTTCTCCTTTATTCCTTCTTCCATCCTGCTGCCCAGAATGCAGAGATATTGCCATCTCGGGCCCTGAGTTCAAGGCCATGCACAGTGGATCAAAATGCAAACCTCATGATGGCAGAGATTTTTGTGTCTCCCCATATTTCCCCCCGCTGCTGTAATGCCAGTGCCTAAATGATGCTGGATAAATATTTGCTGACTGACTGATTAAAGAAATGAATGAAGGGACAAGTCTGGGTGTCCGATATACTAGGGAGGTGATTCAGCCCCATACCACCCACCTGGACTTTTACACGAGAGAACCAAACTTATGCCTTGTTTAAACCCAAACCTAATCCTAATCCATACAATATGAAAACATCCTTAACTGATTTATGCCGTGGAAGGTTTACGTGAAATGCTAGGCTAAACCTCAGTAAATCGAATCACATTCTCAATGCTGCGTGATGTTCATCTTTTCAGTGTTGCAGATTAGTCTACACTGCCAAAATGCATTCTTTTGTTTGTGTAGTAAGTTGAGGTTTCAATATTTCAAGTTTCTAAAATTAAGCTATGCCTCTCACAGTGCTTTCTTACTTACAATTCAAAGCATTGTAGAAATCCAACACAGCAATAGTTTTTCCTAACGGCCCTAGAGTACAGGTGAGTTAGCATCAAAAAGAAGCATTTTGTAAGATAACGAGGAGCTAATTTCCTTTCCAGATTAAGGGAAAATCTTCCATCTCGTTCTCTGTCCCTTACACTTCACTGTTTCTAAACCCAACAGGAATTTTACATCAGAGAGGTTAGTAATAGCAGATTTTAAGCAAAAACAAATGTCTTTCTTATTTTTGAAAAAAATCATTTCTTTGCATTTGCCCAAGTTTTCAGCCCTACTGATGTCTGAGAAGAACTGAGCCTTTATACAATGCTCTGCAAAAGAAAACAAAACAAAACAAAACAAAACAAAACAGTCTCTGTAGCTTTGGACAAGACAGCAGAATACTTAATTCTGGTATGCAAACCGGTGAGGATGAAGGTTCCGTCAACACTGTATGGGGCTCCATGTGCTAGTTCCCTATGCTCAGAAGAAAGGATTTCAGGGGCGCCTGGGTGGCGCAGTCGGTTAAGCATCCGACTTAAGCCAGGTCACGATCTCAAGGTCCGGGAGTTCGAGCCCCGCATCAGGCTCTGGGCTGATGGCTCAGAGCCTGGAGCCTGTTTCCGATTCTGTCTCCCTCTCTCTCTGCCCCTCCCCCGTTCATGCTCTGTCTCTCTCTGTCCCAAAAATAAATAAACGTTGAAAAAAAAAAAATTAAGAAGAAAGGATTTCAATAAGCCCTGAGTGGGTAGCAGGTTAGACTAGGGTGGAGAGGAGAGGGGCGAGTAGAGTGGGAAGAAAACCAATACAGACTGGCCCTGGTGTTTGCACTTGGACCCTTCCCAAGGGCAAGGATGAGTTACAATTACCCATCAGCAGGATGGCAAGGACAAGACCCATGTGATTTTTTTTCGCCCTTCCAATTCCCTGGCCTGGAAGCCTCATTCTTCATTCCAGACTCACCAGGCTTTGAAGTTGTAAGGAGGCCATTTATCAGCTGCCGGTCATGTCGGATTCATGCGTGGTCACTCGGGGACAGGTTTTGCTGGAGGTTCCAGCTGCTGGAAGGAGCCCTCTGTTCTGTAACACTAGAGGAATTCTGGAAGGAGAATTTAATCAAATGGCATCCGTACTGCTCACAACACTATTCTCCAGGACTGGAAGCCTCATGTTTGCTGTTACCGAGTTGACCCATAAACACAATGTCTGGATATTTCTAGACAGAAATTGTCTGATATGTAAGCTCCCTGATTTCAGCTGGAAAAAAAAAAAAATTAAATACGCCAATGGTACAGATTTTCCCAGAGCTAAGTTCCAAACTAGAACTGAGTGACAAGCCTTTAAAAAAATGTGTTTAAAAACTCTGAGGCCACAGGATACTATTTAGTGATTGATTTGTGATATCCTGGACAGAATCGGAGTGCTGGGGTGTGAGCAGAATGGAGCAGGTAACAACATAAAAAAAAAAAAAAAATGCAACAGATGAGACTGCCCATAGTGAGATCCACCCAAGAGGCTAGAACACGTGGCAAAGAATGCTGGGAGATGAGGCTGGAAAGACCAAAGGAGATCAGTGGACTTTGGCCTACCAGCAGTGGGGGACCATTGAAGATTTCAGAAGCCAGATTTGTATTTTGAAACGTAAATCTAACAGCAAAGTGGTTACACAGATGAGGTAGGGAGCCACCGGAAGCAGCTATAACACAGGTGATAGACCCTGAACAGGCAAGGGCATGTAGAAGAGGGGAAGGTGACTGCTTTGGTGCACACTGGTCTTGGGGTAGGAAGGAGCCAGCCAGATGCAGATGACCTTCAGGTGTCCACCTTGGCATCTGTGGAGACGGAGAGGAAAGCGCAGCTTTGGAGGTGGATGGTGGAGACGAGTTCTGTTGTAGATAGTGACTTTGGGATGCCACATAAGGGACACCTCTGCAAAACTGCCTGGGTTTACATAACCCTACCTTTTCCTGGCTAAAGGATATCTTTCCATTTATTCTCACGATATCCTTTCTGTGTGTCAGACAGTAGACAATACTGAGGCCCCATCTGGAACCTGACCCCGAGCACAGAGAGCGTTCAGCAGGAGCACCATGTCCCTCCAGGTAGCAATGGCCACCATTTCTTCAGCACAAGTTACGTGCCCAAGCTTTTAGGGCTAAGAAGTAGCAGAATTGGTGTTCAAATCAGGCCTACCAATTCTCCTCAATGAGATTATACTCAACCATATTGTATAGCTTCCAGCTGAGGATCAGAATCAAAACCTAACCAGTTCTATAATGGCTTCATTTGCAAACTCCTTCAGACATTCCACTCATTGAATTAACTAACAATGAACTCCGTTAAGCACAAGGTATAAACACAGTCAACCCAACACTGGTGCCGGGAGTAGGGAGAGTGCTTGTAGTTGTTTAAGAACAAGAGTCTCTGTCTTCAGGGAGTTCAAAAGCAGAGATCCGTGAACTACAGCCTGGGTGCAAAACCTAGCTCACTGCCGGTTTTTGTGAATAAAGCTTTATTGGAACACAGCCACGCCATTTGTTTACACACTGTCTATGGCTGCTTTTGCACCACAATGGCAGAGTTGGGCAATTGCTACAGAGACCAAGTGGCCCGTAACTTAAAATGTTTACTGTCTATCCCTTTACAGAAAAAGTTGCTAACCCTTGGTCTAGAGTCAGAACCATAGAGGTCATAGACTATGATAAAATCTAGATTATTGAAATGCCACCAATAAAAACCCGTGGGCATGGCAGGGGGAGGGAATAAAGCCACAGGCAGGATTCACCCAGAAGGTTTTCAAAATGTGCTTCAAACAACGGGCTATTAGCTACAGACTCCGAGGGCGGGAGCTTGAAAGCACGCAGTCCAGGGTAAGGTAGGAGAGGTTCGGGCACTTGGGAAGTAATAATCATCTAAGTTATCTTTTTAGAGCAAGACAAGTCATGGCGGTGGCCCTGGATCTGCCATGACTGAGCCATGTGACCTTGAGCCAATCTGCCTACCTCCTGGTCCCCAGATACCGGGCATCTCTTACTGACGTATCAGGTCATGAGAAGCAAAAGTGGGGGAAAAAAATACCCGAGCGACTTGTGAAAATTTGAAGCGCTCTGTAAATCCTGAGGGTCCTTGGGGCACACACATGGTCTGCACACACAGACTGCCCTGAGGATAATCACGCGTAGCACTTAGAAGCAGGAACGTCAACCGGAATGCAAAATTGCCTTTGTCCCCAGCTCAGCACGCTCTATTTTGTATTAATTCACTCACAATACAACCCGGTAGGTTACGAAAGAGGCTTCCCCTGAGAGGAGTCGTTCTTCAAGCTGGGAACGTGTGGACATCCCACCCCAGGGGACTACAGTGTGTTTTCACAGAGGCGGAGGCCGCCTGGAAGTTGGAGCCGGCCTGGCTTATGCCAGAGGTCTGGGCCCAAGCGAACACATTTTGTCTGGAACCATCACAAAGGGGTCTTTGCATGTCCCCAGCCAGCTGGCCGAGGTCTGCTAGACGCCGTGTTCCCTGCTCCCTCACCCTCCTCCAGGAAGCGCCTCCTCTGGTCCAGCCTCAGCGGTGCTTTTCCGCTCACGCCCAGAGCCCACATCCCAGCCCTGTCAGTGCAGGCCGAAGCACCTGGCTGGTCTTCCTCTACACTGGGCCAGGCCCTCAGACACGGGAGAAACCAGAGCTCGCTCAGCTGGCCAGCGCCTGCGCTTCCTGTCCAAGTGTTTGTGGCTGGGCTTCCTGCTGACGGAAGGGCGGCTGCAGCTCCCCTCTGACATCCCGAGAGGTGGCTCCCAGGGCCCCAGCCGCCAAGCACGTCCAGCTGGCACCCGGCACAGGAGCTGCGGCTGCACTCCGTGCAGCAGTCAGACAACATTCGCGGGGACGCTGGGGTCAGGCCTCGAGAGCTATAAAGGGGATTCCTCTGGGAAGAGAGGAAGCTGTGAATCAGAGCAGAAACCCGGGAGCTCAGGCTTGTGGCTTGTCCTGGGCAGACGGCCAGAGAGTGCCTCCCATACACCACCACCCCCCAACCTCCCCCCCCCACCCCCCGCACACCAGAGTGACAGACCCCTGCGCTTCACTCGGGCCCGCCTCCCCGGCCACCTCCAAACCTCTACCCCACATCCCTTCACGGGTCTCCGCCACGCAGTTTCCCTCTGCCCCCGGTGGCCTGGGAGCAGGGCCAGAGCACCCAGAGTGTAGACAGACCACCCTGGCTCTGACCTCATGGCCTGGGGGAATTTAACGTCACAGAGAATCAGCTTCCCTTTCACGAGTGGAAACTGGAGAGTGAGAATGTTTTCTGAGCGTACCATGTTTATTTTTCCACGTTCTAAGGGCACTGACATAGGAAATGGGGTTAGACTTGTTTTGTATAGCCCCAGAGGTCAGAACAAACATTACAGTTTAAATAAGGAAAAACTGACCGGAAAAAAAAAAAAAAAAAAAGAGGCCGTCCTGTAAGGTGGCGAGCATCCTGTTACTAGAGGTATTCAACAGAAATTGTTTGCAGAGACTTTCAAGTGCTAGACTGTCAGCTCAGTGAGGACGAGGCCCATATCTGTCTCTGTTACTGCCCCAGGACCAGCACAGTGCCTGACAAAGCGTGGGTGCTCCAAATATTTGTGGAAGGGAGGGTGGGAAGGATCATCTTTGAGAACTTTGGAGAACAGGTTCCTCCTTCAGGAGAAGGTTTGGACAAGCTGCCTGGAATCCAGCTGTTTTCGATTCTGTGGTTACAAGACAAGGGTTATAGGTGTCCACTCCAAAGGGATACATCGACCCCGAAACAGAGCTGAGCAACATCCTGTGATCGTGTGCATTCCCAGGCACAAGACTTTGTCTGAACATTCTGTCGTCTACAACCCCCTTTGCGTGCATTCTGTTGCTCACTTCTACAGAACCCCGGCAAACACAGAGTCCCCATTTGAAAGATGTGCAGCCTGAGGCTCAAAGACGGTAAGCAACTTGTCTGAGCCAAGACATATCCTCAGGTCTCCTGACCCTGAGTCCAGTGTCCCTCCTAACACGCATGTAAGTCTGCCCGAGTGTCTGCAATAGATCTTTCCGTCCCTCGAGACTGATTTTATTGTCAAAACTGGTGCTTGGTCAAGAACCAGAGGTTCCCATAGCCTTCGAAAAATACGCAAGAAGCAGATCTGCCTGAAAAAATGGTTCTTTCTCTGCCTCAGTCCCAGCAGGGATAATGCTTAGGCATTACCACTAATTGCAGTAACCAGTAGAGGATCTGGGACAATTTCCAGAGGCAAGTTTAGGGCCAACCCTCTCCATCACCCCTTGGAGGGATGCAGTCTCTTTCAAAGGTCTGACTAGCTGGAGATTAGGCAGGTCGTTTGCTTGTTTGCCCTCAGATCCGGGTCCTCCCCTCCTGCACCCTGCTCCCTCCCATAGGAGGCTGATCCCTGCAGGCCACATTTGCCAAGGTCCCAACAGCCACAGCCAGGAGGATAGAAACCAGAGTCGCTCTACCCTGGCAGGTCACCTCTGCGGTCCCAGTTCCTGCCAGGAAACCTCCACCAGGATTCCAGTCTCTCCGGTTCTGGAAACATCATCTCCTCTCTGTGACTTTCCACCCAAGAATGGTAGCATTTTCCAGTGGTTGCTACTCTCAAGACTGCCTTTCACCCTTGCCTGCCCTCTCATCTCCTCCAGTGCCTTCATAACCATAACCGCGGAGATTTCTGGAATGGGTTACATTTTCTGCCTGGACTGTGACCAATTTCATGTCAGTGCGGGTCTGTTGAGACCCAGCCCAGAGAGGGTTAAACACACGGAATTATGGGACAGTTCTATCTCAACCACCTTAACGAAAGCCAAGAAGGCAGGCGGGCCGGGAGGCTCCCAGAGGGAGAAGCAGGTGTGCAGTTGCCTGGAAATAAGGAGGCAGGCCAAGTGCCCCGTGGGTGTGCATGGGAACCAGGGGACCCCGGGGTTGGCCCAGCTGTCCCACCGCAGACCCTTTTCCTTCCAACAAGACCACACCCACTCCAACATCCTTCGATGCTGTGACACTGTCGGTGTTTCTCACACATGTGGGTGTGACTCAGCCTCTCGGGGCTCTGAGTGGTCCAAGCTTCCGGGTCCACACCGTCTCTGTGGAGCTGGAAGAGGAGGGCTCTCTTAGAGACTTCAGCAAACAGAACGGGTGTCTTTTCTCCCAAACCTGCGGCATGCGGGACGCAGAAGAGAGTCACAGACTCATCCTTCCCTCCCCCACCCCACCAGCATGGCCCTTTACTCCCTCTGGCCAAGGGGATACAACAGGGTCATTTCACAGCCTTGCCGGGGCAGGGACCCCAGGGGGTGCTGTGTTCTTTGAAAATACTATTCACAAGCACAGATACATCACGTAGAAAGGAGGAAAGCCGGGCCTCACCTTCGGATTTATGTGGACCTACTACACGCACACCTGCCTCTGAGCTAAGTACTTTCCCATATTTTACGTTATTTCATCAGTCTATAATGGGAGAGAATCAGACCCTCCAAAATACATCAAGCCCTGATCAGCCTATCTTTACTGGATGTCTTCCAGGTACCAGGCATTCTATAGAGACGAGGAGACTGTGGTTTCTGCCTTCTAAGAAAGTGAAGAACCTGGGGTCTGAAATCAGCCAGCCCCACCTGGGTTTCAATCCAGACTCCAGCAATTAGTATTTCTGTGACCTTGAGCAAATGACACTTGCCCCTGACCCTTGGTGTCTTCATTTATAAATTGGGCATAACAAAACTCTCGTCTCATCGAGTTGTTGAAGGATTCATGTGGGTAACAGGTTTAGCAAGCGCCTAGTACGTGGCGAGCACTCTTCAGAAAGCACTATTGACTTATGTTTTTTTTTTTTAATTAAGAAATCTAGGGGGCGCCTGGGTGGCTCAGTCGGTTGAGCATCCGGCGTCAGCTCAGGTCATGATCTCACGGTTTGTGAGTTCGAGCCCCGCTTCGGGCTCTGTGCTGATAGCTCGGAGCCTGGAGCCTGTTTCGGATTCTGTGTCTCTTTCTCTGCTCCTTCCCTGCTCATGCTCTGTCTCTGTCTCTCAAAATAAATAAATAAACATTAAAACAAATTAATAAAAAAAAAAAAGAAATCTAGGATACATGCACAACCCTGTGAGAAGCCTTTTTGGAGGCCGTCCCAGTACTTCTGTTCACACTGTGAACACATCCCAGAGCCCTCTGACTCCAGAATTGGCTAAAATACGGCTCTTCCTTTCTCCTCTTAGAAGTCTCCAGCAAACCTGACCTCAGAGGAATCCCACACGCGCTCCGTCCCCCTGACAGGCCCTGCCGCTGAGTCGCCGGATGTCCGCTGAGGTCCAAGGTTTGGAGCGTTTCCGGGACTGGCGGGGTCACACTGCGGCTGGGCCTTGCCAGGCAGCCCCACCCTTCCTGGCAGCCTGGCCTCCTCCTCGGTCTCTGAAAGGCTGCCAAGGCCGAGGGAGGGCGGTCAGAGGGAGATGGAAGGTCCTGCTGGGATGTTTGCCCTGAGGGAAGCCTGGGAGAGGGGGGAGAGGGGGAAGAGGGGCGGGAGGAGGTGGGGGGGAGGGGGAGGTGGGAGCAGGGCAGCGGGTTCCACTCCAACCTCTCATCCTGCCACGCAGAAAATCCAGCCTCTGCAAGTGCCAAGTGCTCCTCCTAGTGGGGAAGGAATGATGCAAAATCCCACTGGGCTGCCCCTCCTCCTCCTCCCCCCCCCCCCCCCAGGGGTGAGCCACCACCACCAAGCCTGTTGGTGACATCGGTCCTGGCCGCTAGCGCATCACAACTGAATACGCCCTCTCACATCCAGGGCTCACGGCTTGGTAACCTTTCAGGGGACACATTTTTCAACACCCCCTTTCACAGATAAGAACACGGAGTCCACCTCTGGCGGTCAGTCTGTGGCAGAGCTGGGACTCGACACCAGGTCTTTTCAGCCTACCTCCCGCAAGGTTTTCTTTTTTTTTTTTTTTTTAATTTTTTTTTCAACGTTTATTTATTTTTGGGACAGAGAGAGACAGAGCATGAACGGGCGAGGGGCAGAGAGAGAGGGAGACACAGAATCGGAAACAGGCTCCAGGCTCTGAGCCATCAGCCCAGAGCCCGACGTGGGGCTCGAACTCACGGACCGCGAGATCGTGACCTGGCTGAAGTCGGACGCTTAACCGACTGCGCCACCCAGGCGCCCCCACAAGGTTTTCTTTTCAGTGCACCACATTCGACGCCAGCAAAGAGGGGGAAACGGCCACCTTCTTGCCCACCGCCCACCCCCTCCGTCTCTGGACCTCGCACAAACATGACCCCATCTCGAGAACAAGACTGGCTCTTTTCTTTGTCACAAGGGCCTCAGTGCCCAGTGGGAGCCTGATTAAACCCAACCCCCTCCTGCGAGATCATCCTGCTTCTTCACACCCCACACATCTCAGGGTCAGCCTTCCCGTCCACCGGCAGGCTGACCCCACCATTCTCCAGGAGAAAAAAAGGCTTTCTGCTCACTGTGGTCAAATCTAGGATTCGGGAAGTCTCCTCCCCGTGCTATCTCAACCACACACAAGCTGTGCTGAGACCAGGCAGCTCAGATGGTGAGGAGTGGGAGCGACAGGGACTGACGTCAGCCCTGTTGACCCTGTGTGTCCTGCCCTGGCAGAGACAGATTGGAGAGAGGCCATTTTGGAGCCACTCGCTCAAGGAGAGGGAGGTGATTCTTGCCCTGTCTTCTTCCCTAAAAACACAGTCCTTCCTTTGAGCTCTCCAGAGGCTGGCCTCCCACCCGGAACGTCACTGGACACACGGCCCTTGGGATCCCCAGTCCCTGTGACGACCCCGGAGGCCTGGCTTAGAGCTGACGCCTCTCCTACAGAACAGAGGTTCTCACCTGGAGGGTTTCCCAGGTCTGGGAGCCTGCTGTCCTACCCGGGAGAGAAGAGGAGGACAGTTCGCCGCTCCCCGTCCATATCCTGCCATGGGACAGAGCTAGGCCTGGGCTCAAGGACAGGCCGACCAGACAGTGACCCGTGTTTTCCGGGAAGGCAGCCAGTCCTCATGGCCTTGGACTTCCAGGCACTGAGGAGAGTGACAGAGCAGACACCTGCCACCATCCTGGGGAGGCTCAACCCAGGCCCCAGCTGGGCAGGCATGTCTGGCTCTGGTCTCCGGGCCAGGACATTGCAGCAAAGAGGGGACCACTAGACTCAGCCCTTCCCCTTGGCCTCTGCTTCATGGACTCAACAGTGCTGCATGAAGGGGACGAAGGGCATGACCCGAGGCCTCACATTTGTCCCCGGTGTGCCAGAGAACAAACACAGGATTCAAATCTTTGGTTGTTTCATTAGGAGAAAGTCTTATCTCCCCCGCATGCAAGAGAGCTGTTTGAGGACACGGGAAAAACATTTGATTTGGCCTCAAAAAACCCCGGTTCTATTCCTGGGTAGTGTTGCCATCTACCCAGGGCCATGGTCACGTCATCTCACTCCCCTGAGCCTCAGTTTCCTCAGCTGTACCATGGGGCAGGAACCCAGCTCTTCGGTTGCTCTACTCTGGAGAGTGTAAGATGCCTGTAAAAGCGCCCAAGGCACTACACTCATAACGAGGGCTTCTTGTTGTTAGTAAAATGTTATTAACCTGGTTTAGTATTTCCGTTTTCCACACGAGGGGAAATGCAGAACAGGGAGAACGTAAGCTCTTAGCCAGCAACCGAGCCATCTACTCAGAGCCCCAGGAGCACCCATTCCAGGGACCTTGTGGCTAACAGAGTGGGGTGCTCACCAGCCTGAGGCCAGGAGATGGGAACCCCACTTCTCATTTGATAGAAGGGCCCTCCTGCCTCTCAGAGGATGCGAGGGACTGTCAGCCCCCTCTCTCCAGCTACTCAGTTCACACCTGGGAGCCACACTTCTAGAAAAAGGAATGGGGCTTGGAGAGCCGGTGAAAGGGGTCAAAACCAGGTTGTAGGAGAGCCAGCTGAAGAGGTCAAAGCAGTTCAACCCCGATCAAGAGATCTACCTCCCGAAGCGCAGAGCAGTTCCAGGAAAGGGGGGATTGGACCTTGTCTGACCCCAAAGAGCCCCAAGGTGAACACTTAGAGGGTAGATTTTGACTACACTAAGAAAGAACTTTCTAAAAGCTGAGCCAACCCCCAAGGAATAGCCGAGGTCCTGGGCGGTGAGCATCTGACGGCTGGAGGTATTCTGTGCTCAGATTGGACAGACGTGGTGGTGGGAGACCATTGTATAAGGTAGAGATCATGAGCGAAGGGCATCAGGGATCTTCCCCACTTCCTGAGGATCCCAGGATTCCCTGGTCACCACCGCTGTGGGCTTCTCCCTGGCATTCATTAGCCCGCACTGCCGAGGAGGGTTATTCAGAACAGCAGTGCTTGGCCAGAGGTGTTGCTGGTACCTTCCGAAGCACTACACATATTGTACATATTACCCGCATGCAGGAGGGGCCCGCATCTATCAGGACAGGCAGTTTAACGGGTTATAAACCGTTCTGTTTACACACACAAAAAAGTGCATCTGTCTTCCCCCCGCTGTGTAAATAGAGCCCACAGAGGCTCCACGACTTGCTGCCATGAAGTATGTGGCCGTCCCCCTGCCAGGAAAAACAAGTCCGCGCACGAAAATAACCCACCCTGTAGCGTAGCAGGCCAGCGGTTCAGGGCTGGGTGGTCCCCTGGCTGCCACACATGAATTTGGTGCTTGGTATCCACCGGCCAAAATCCACACTGCAGTCACCCTGAGTCAGGCGGGAGGCAGGTGCTGGGCGGTGGCCCATTTCTAGGGAGACTATTGGTGATTCTTGAGCTGGAACTCCTGTGGCCGTCATGGAGCTCCCCGTCAGCCAGCCACCCCATGAGTCCAGAAGCCCGGCCAGCTGTCGAGCAGGTGTTGGTGTGCACAACACCAGCGACCGAGAGTCACGTGGTTGGGGAGCAGTCATCATCTTAAAAGGAGGCCCTTTAAAGCACAGACCCTCCGGAAAGTACAACTCTTAATGGAAGCTTGCCGGGCCAATTAACCAACAGAGCAGAGGACATCTTATCCTGTTTTCATCTGCACCCCAGAGGACGTGTACGGGAATGGCCTTCTGGGGCTGGGGTGGCCAGACATCACCCAGAAGGAGGGAGGCAGAATAACACAGCTGCAGTCCAAGAGACGGAAAAGCATCCCACCCAAGGCCTGTTAGGTCAGAGACGGAGCGAGTACAGCCCCGTCTCCCTGAGTTACCATTCTCTTTCCACCAACTCCTGCTCCACGTGATTTGGTAATTTGCCGGGTGAAGGAGGAAAGATCATCTGACGCCCGCTGCCTCCGCGGTCCTCTCCCTCCCTCCTTCCTCCTCCAGACCTTGGATCCAGCAAGCCAACACTGGTAGCACCCTCAGCCTGGAGTGTCCCTCCCCGGCTTCCGCGCCGGGGCTCCCCTCGACAGTTGTCTCCTCCAGCAGTGAGCTGTATACGTCACTGCTCAGCGACAACCCTCTGATGTGTTCTTGTTTACTGACACGTATGTATGTGTATCTGTGTTTAATCTCTCTTCTTCCAATAAAATGGAAATATCAGGAGAGTAGGGACCATGTGGGCGCTGAGCAAATACGGTTGAATGACCAAAAGAGAGAATTTCATTTTTAACTGCCGATAGCCCCGTGTTGGTGGAGATGTTAAACATTTGTGGAGACGTTGTTAAACCTCATGTGTTGCATAACGTGTGTGTCCCTCGGGTGAGTCCCAAGGTCCTTGCACCCTTGGCCAGCACCTCCAATGTGATCGGGGTCCTTCAGGCTCACAGACTCTGATACCTAAACAGGACAGAAGGACAAGGCACTTTCCTGGTCTCTTAAGGAGCAAAAGGGATTTTATGAGAATAAGCCTTCTTAGTTTTCCTTCTCACTTGCAAAATGAGAGCTCAGGAGATGGGGTTGAGAGCCCCTTCTCCCCTCCCCTCCCCCCCATAATTGCTTCCCTCCCTTCTTCCTCTCCCATCCTGACTATTTGTCATTCTCTGCTTGTGGCAAATTGCTTTTCACCTTTGAAAACCCAGAATGGTTGTTAACCAAGAACAGCCTGGAAGTTTTTTGCAAGCAGGGGGTGTTTAGAGATAGAAAACACTATTGATTACTCTCCCAATAGCAGCGTCACTGAAATTCAATTTACTAAGCATTTGTGGGCAATCTGTGAAGCCAGTACCCCACTGGACATCCTGGTGATGTGGAGGCGGGTCCTGCCTTTGAGGGGCTGTCAGGCCAGTAAGAAAGAGATTATTTTGACTCAATAAATGTTTTCCTAAGAGCTTACTAAATGCTAACCACTGGACAGCCTCCAGAGAAGGAAGGATAGGCCTGCCCTGCATCAGCACGTTGGAGAAGGAGAAATTCCTGATGATTTCAATACTCTGTTCTAGGTTCTGTGGAGGACGAAGTGCAGAGGACGGGAGAGGAGAGGGTGGCAGGTGCTAAGGGAACAGGCAGGGAAGTTAAGCTCTAAAGGAGAGGTCAGGGTTCACCTGACAAGGGGGTGGGGGGCTGTGGGGAGTAGTTAGACAGAAAGGCTTCAGGCAGAGGGACAACAGGTGCAGAGGTGGGCATGTGCTTGCAGGGTCCAAGGGCTGAAAGGAGGCTCCTGTGGCTGGAGGACGGAGGGAGGGATGGAGGCAGCCGACAGCATGAGGCCGGGGTTGCAGAGGTAGACAGGGAAATCATGGAGGACAGAGCCTGGGAGAAGATTTGAAGAATGGCAAGTGGTCTATTGCAACAAAAAGATAGAAAATGCATAAGGGGGCAGTGAAGGAGTTTAGGCTTTATTGGGGAAGCCATGGGGAGCTCAGGAAAGGATTGCTCAAGGTGGAAGTGGGGAGACAGCGGCCGGGAGATCACTCTGGAGGCTGTGGCCAGGAGGAGAAACAGATGACAAGGGTCATGGCAAAGCATCAGGGAGTGTGGGCACCAGCAGCTATAGTGATAATAATGTGGTCTTTCCACCCCACCACCGCATGAAGTCCCCATGTCAGTGCCTTCTCAGACTCCATCCCAAGGCCCTTGCTCGCTCCACCCCTCCCCTGCCTCTCTGCTCCCCACTGGAGATGGCATCGGGCATTGGAAAAGAAGCACTCCTAGAGATTATGCACATTCTGACATGGGTAGCTGACATGGGGCCCAGAAGCGACACAGCCTATCCTGAAAACAGACACCCACGAAGGGCCTCTCCCACCCGAAAGATGCCCACTCCTCCTGTGTCCAGGCACGTGCACTGATGTTCAACTTACCTGCATTTCCAGCACCTAGAAGTGAGCCAGAAGAGCAAAAGCCTCATTGAGAAAGCGTGGCCTGACTTATACCTGGGAAGGGAGGTCCTTAGGCACTGGGAGACACAGTTGATCATGAAACACTTTTTTTTTCTGTGAGAAAGCGCACCCTCAGCTCTGATCAGCTGACTTACAACCCCTCGGTCCACCGGTGTATTAGGGCACCTGGATTTGCTCCGGGGCACCTTGATTTGCCCGGCTGGGCCCAGGCAGGGTTTCACTGACTGCTAGAAGCAACCTCTCCCGGACGGATCTGGCCTATTCCTCTTCCAGACGGATCTGGTCTATTCCACTCCCTCAGCCCTTTCTAACTGGGCCTCTGACAGCTCTCAGGACTTCCCAACCTGTCACGCCAAGACCCCCACCCAATCTGCCCCCGAGTAAAATGCCGAAGACCTGTGCCAGGGAGGCCAGCGTCTGCCGCCCACGGGCAGCTTGGGGACCACAGCCCTAGCCACTAGAGATGGAAAGGCGCGGCCAGAGGCGGCCTCGAAGGCTTTGCCTGTGTTTCCAGGGACAGCTGTGGGACCTGGGCTGCAAGACAGCTGAGAAAAGCAGGAGACAAGTCACTGGTCAGAGATAAAAAGAAGGTTAAAGTGAAGGAGACTGAGCCAGCTCCGTGGCAGGCAGGGAAAGCAAGAGAAGGGTCCCCTCCTGTCTCCACCCCCATCGTCCCTATTCTCCCCCAGACCCATTCCCACCATCTTCCACAACCTCCCAGCA